>NC_047135.1:32073009-32300509 GCF_009829125.3 Periophthalmus magnuspinnatus | reverse complement strand
GACAGCAGCTGTTAACAATACTAAAAGGAGGCCACTCTAATGTGGCTTTAGCAGATTACCATGCCTTAGACACTACACGTTTTTATTTAGCCCAACTACATTTGATCCATCTGCTGCTTCAAATAATGTAATTATTTACATATATAATTATTTGTGCATCACTGTCTTATTCAAACAAAAAAAATATATACTGTACATCATAATTACCCCTTTAAATCGTAGTGGATTTTGCGTTATTTTTACAGACACCAGTTTCGGAAAAAATGGTGGCCTCAATGCTCACCTCAAGTGAATATGTTCAACCTAATCACCAACTGCTGCACCTGGGTCTCCAAAATACAGGAACCAATCAGGTGGGAACTATCTGTATTGTTTTTAAGTGTATTTTGATTTGGTAGTTTACAGTAAACCTATAAAATGGCAGGGCATTGGTGTAAGTTTCTGATGATTATTATTGGCTTTTGCAGGAAATTGACTATTCTCGTGGTGGGTCTTGACAAAGCAGGAAAAACATCTTCTATCAGGGGGATGTTAAGAGGTAACTTGAAAACTTTAAATTAAAGACCGTGATATGGTAGGGCCTAAACACGAGTATGTTTATTGTATACTGTGTTTTAGGTGTTAATGCTGTACTTGTGTTCAAATAGTATTACTAGAGAGTGTCAGTATTTATCTGTGCAAATAGAGGCCCATGGAGGAGATGCGGGGCCCACACATGGCTGTGTACGACATGAGCTGAGAGTGGAGAACTACCTGGTAACTCTACTGGACACGGGAGGGTCTGCAGACTGCAGGAGCCGCTGGAAAGACCTCTACAGTGAAGCTCATGGCGTCATGTTTGTGGTGGACTCGTCTGACAGACAGAGGATGAAGGAGGTCAAAGAGGTTTTAGAAGAACTGCTACAGCACCCCAGAGTGGCTGGAAAACCGTTACTGGTGTAAGCACATTCTTTGAAATTGATAATTTTTTTATATAAAATTTTAAAAATGCATACCGATACATTTAGATTTTTTACAATACTGTTTTTAAGATTATTTCCTCAAATTGGTGGATATGAGGAATGTTGCTAATATGAATTTTATCCTTTTTTGTTTTTGTCTAGGTTGGCTAATAAGCAGGACAAAATGAATGCGTTGCTTGGAAGTGAATTAATTGAGATTTTGTCTCTGGAGAAGTTGGTTAACCAAAGCCGCTCTTTGTGCCATATTGTAAGTTTTCAAATAAAAATCAAATGTACAGATAGACAATACAAATAAAAATACAACACTTATTTCCTTTTGTAGGAACCTTGTTCAGCCTTAATGGACCTGCGGCGCTGGTCAGATCGGAAGACTCTGAGAGGCCTTCGGTGGCTGCTGCGGGCAGTTTGTCTGGACTATCCAGATCTTTGTGCCCGAGTGATTCATGACAGCAGGAAGCCACTGGAGTCACAAGAAAAGGAGAAAACCGAGAAGACTGAGAAAGTCCGTAAAAAATCCAAAGCAGACAAGTGAGAAATTCTAACACCCTGAAAAATACTGCTGTTTTATGTTCTTGACCGAAAGTGTAAAATTAAAGATAACATTTTGTTCAGATTGAAGTCCAGCAAGTCCAGTCTTCGCCAGGTCCATCGTCCAAAAGAAAGAGAGAAAAAAGCAAAGAGTGAAGGAAAACTCCAACCGATTCGAAACATGTTGCAAAAGGTAAGAACACTTATCACCACTTTCATAATGTTTACTTTCAGTGGAGACTTACTTATCTTGCAATGTGCAGGAAACTTCCTTAAAAAAGAAATTAACCAAGAAGAAAAAGAAAAAGAAACCACCAAAGCCCCCAGAAGATGTGAAAGACAAGCAGACAGTGAACAAACAGGACACAGAGGATTGTGATGAAGAGACAGTTGAGGACAGAGAGCAAGCCAACACTGTTCTCCTCCCACCGAAGAAGAGCAAACCAAAGGACAAACCAAAGAGAAAAGAAGACACACAGGATGTGTCAGAGGTACCAACCCATGAAGATAACAAGACACACAAAGGTAGACACATTTAAATAATGCAGACCAGTTCTACATAATTGTTGAACTGATTCCCAATATAAATCTTATCTTTTGTCCAGTCAAAGCAGAAAATAAGAAAAAGAAGAAAGTCTCTAAAGTGAAAAGGAAAAACAAGATTAACACAGAAGATCTGGCTCAAACATATTCACAGCCTGTGGACCTATCCTCAACATTTGGTAAAGCATTTTGAAATTTGTAAGTTAGTCTAGTCTAGTAGGTCACTTGATCTCTTTTTAAAAACAAAAAAATCTCTCTTTTTCTTGATAGATCTCTACCGAAAAGCCATATTGGCTCTCAAGGAACGTCAAGAACAGGGGCAAGGATAAAATATATTTATACATTAAATTATGTCATCCCTGAATATTTGGAATAACCAATATGTAATGAAGGGATTTTTGTCTATACAAAATGTGCACTGTTATATAGGCCTACAGTTATATGCATGGTGATGCTTTAGGCCAGTTGCATTTGTACATTTTGCATTTGAAACTATTTTGTAACTACATTAAATATGCCTGTATAAATATTAATGATCATACATAGAAAAAATAGCTACGAGGAGTAAGTTTTGTTAAAAAATAATCAGATTAAGTAAATTTGTATTGACTTATTTGTGTCTTTTTTTAATGTTCCAAGTAAATGTATGTGATAATTTGTTACTTTGTCTCATTTATTTGTCTTTCAGTTTCAGCAGCATAGACCTTTATGCTAAAGTTACAGGGAAATACTCATTTTACTCATTTTAAATAGAAACAGCATGGTTCTCACAGTGTTTCGCTTGTGAAACGGAGCAGTTCTTTCTGTATTTCCATGGAGCATGTCCCTGCGCTCTGAGGGTCCTCGTGCAGGATGTGAGCGGACGGGGTGTCGCCCTCTAGTGGAGGCCCGAGGCCACCGCCATGTTCCATCATGGATCAAGCCCATCCCCCTGACGCATCTTCACTGAAACCTTCCACTCTCACATCAGGGAGAGAGCTCCTGCTCGTGTGCACAAAACATGGCTTCACCGAGGACAATAACCATTGTGGCTCTTTCTTTTGCGTTGGGTCTATTCTTCGTTTTTATGGGAACGATTAAACTAACACCGAGGCTAAGCAAAGACGCATATAGCGAAATGGTATGTATTACAAGATGGTAAATGCATGCTCCAAGTGCATGTATTTTAGTAAAAAAGCCATTGTTCTGTGATGATGCAGACGCCAGTCGCTTTCATGCTCAAATAAAGAGACTGACCTAAATAGACGCAGATATGAACGAGGGGCTGCTCTGTTCATTTAACCCACTCTTAAGGATTTAAAGACTTTACTTACAGTTATCGATACGTCTCCATTGTTAACAGCACAACATAGGTTATAGTGTGTCTGGATGTCTCCAGTGTTTTGGACTTTACAGAAGAAGGATCATGTTTGTTCTTATTAAAGGACATTTGCGTGACACCGTCAGCACATTTAGAATGATTACATAAATCCAAATATAAGCCTATATTAAGATACAGTTGCTTTGTTCAAGTCATCAGGTTTACTGTCTACGCACGCGCAAAAATAACTGAATAATTTCCAGATATAGTTGAGCTTTATCCTTCTGCTGTGTTTGAATCACTGTGAGAGAAATGGCGGCCCATTCCAGCACATTCTGTGGGATGCACCTGCCTCTGGTGCTGATGTTGAACACTTTGCCCTGGCCCATGTAAAGCGTGATACTGTATCATGACAGATTGTTTCAAAAGATTTGTTTCGCTTCATAAGTAAAATTGTGCAGTCTAAAGATGAGTGGGTGTTGCATCATCTTGCACACTGAGTGTGTTCTCAAGACTGACCCAAGTCTAAATGTTTAACACAGATTTGATCTTTCTCTCTCTCCAGAAAAGAGCCTACAAGAGCTATGCCAAAGCACTTCCAGGTCTGAAGAAAATAGGTGTTAGCTCTGTCCTGCTTCGCAAGATCATAGGCTCTTTGGAGGTTGGTTGTGGGGTGGTGCTTACTTTGGTACCTGGGAAGCCAAAGGATGTAGCAAACTTCTTACTCCTGCTGGTTATGCTGGCGGTCCTCTTCTTTCATCAGCTTGTTGGAGACCCCCTAAAAAGATATGCCCACGCTTTAGTTTTTGGTATTCTCCTCACATGCCGACTTCTTATTGCCCGCCAAAGTGAGGACCGGCCGGAGAGAGAGGACAGCCGAGAAGAACAGTACCTCAACGACCAAGAAAGAAACAAAGTCAAGCAATCATAAGCTTGTCTTCCTCTTTGAGCCAAGCCATTGTGGATTGGAATAATGGGATTTAAAAATATATGTTTACGGTAAACAACTGTTCCTGAACACAAAACTTGATGCATCAAAATCTGAACTATACTCTTTTATGCACCCAGTGTGATAATTGTTCATACATCCTCAGTGGACAATCATAGTGGAAACCAATTGCTCTTTCTGTCAGATCACTGAATTTATGCCAGCTTTTCTAGCCTTTCCCCCTCACATTATGTGTCATGATATTTAAATGGTGTCCCTTTTAATGGAAAAATAATATGAAGGTCTGTTAAAAGCCAACTTTGTGTTTTTAATAATGATTAAGAATCTAGACCTACCACTATGTTCAGTTAGTGGCAGAGAAATAATAACTTTTTTACATTTTTTAGTCTGCATGAATCTTAATTCCCATAGTAGGCCAATCATTTGGATCTGGTTTAGAATATATATGTAAACTGACAGCTTGGACTGTCTCACATTTGCTGCTAGCTTGTGCAGCAGAAACAACCAAATCTACCCTTTTACTTGTCTATGTGTGAGTCTATGATCCTCCTTTGGTTTTATTGTCTTTAAGGATATATCATTTCAATGTTTTTGGACTTTTCTTTCGGTATTCATTTTAGCATAGTAGTTACATTGGACAAGCTTACACTTTCTAATTTCTAATATACATAAAAATATGTTTGAATAATCAAAAATATGCTGTGAATTCTAGATTTAAAAATAAAGGATTTGGAATTGACTGACTCATCTGGCGTTTCACGTGAGTTGAGGATGTGTTAAAAATGTGTGCACATAATCTACATTATACAAATATTGTTTTATTAACGTTTACATTAAGAATCCGATGGAACCGGAAGTATGCTGCCTTAGCTTCCGGGAAATGGACTACAATTCCCATGGTGCAACAGGGACTGGTACTACGCATGCGCTGAGTAAACGGTCGCGCGGAGGATTTGAGTTGTTTGAATGGCCGAGCGACTCAAAGCAAACTCTAAACGTTACTTTTAGCAATGTAGAGATGGCAGAAAAACTAAATTTGTCAGGAGCCTCGAATTCTGATCAGTCATCTTCAAGTGACCAGTCTTTGTCCAACCGCAGCATTAACCGAAGTCTGAGACTGGCAGAAAAAGAAAGAAGGAAAAACGAGGCGGAGGACTCGTTTGGTGTGGCCCTGAAGTACTTTAGCGAAGGTAACATTAGCCACGTAAACATCATCTGTACTGGAGGAATAAACATGATGTACGGTCACTCACTGTGTGACTGCGATACGTTTTGTTTACTAACACTTTGTTATCCAGCGAGGTTTGTTTACCACATCGTCACTAACGCTAGCTCATGTAACTAAAAGCTTTGTTTACTACAGGTTAAGCAGTGTGTTTATATGGTGTACTACAGGTTATGCAGTGTGTTTATATGGTGTACTACAGGTTATGCAGTGTGTTCATATTTACTACAAGTTATGCAGTGTGTTTATATTGTTTACTACAAGCTATGCAGTGCCCCATAAACATGTTTGAATCCCTCTTTTATCTAATGCATTTTTTGGCGTAACTTTATCACTCATTGCCATTTTCTGACAATACAACAAGCTAGAAGAATAATATATTGTTTTCATGTGCATATCGTTGTCTGAACCCTTCATGGTTTCCATCAGTTAAAGCAGGAACGCCACTTTTGGGAAACGATGAGTTTGAAAGAAATCTCATGTACGTGGAGAAGATGGCCTACAGTAAAGGACTTCATCCAGAGGCTGTATCTACAATGCTGGAATTTGCAATGAGCTGTCGAATGGGTAAGCTTTTCTTAAACAATGCCAAGACTTCCCCTTCTAACCACACAAAAATCAGTTCATGAATGTAATGATATGTGTTTTTAGGAGCATCTCCATGTACTCGAGTACTGAAGTGCCTGGTTCCCTCGAGTGTGGTGCCACAGGAGGCTGTTGTTCGGGCTGTGGTTTGGCTGGGAATTAGTAAAATATCTGTCAGCACACAGGTAATAATGACCAGCTCACAGACTTTAATTTTACATAAGCACCAAGTGTCCTTGGGCAAGACGCTTCATCCATTGTCCATACACACTGCTGTGTCAGTGATGAATGAGGGTGTGTCTGTGAGAGTGAATGTGGGACAATGAATAGAAATGGGGATGTTTACACACATATTTCTCATGTATGTTTATTAACATGCACTGCCCCTACCAAAGCATAATAATAATGCTGCACCTCAATTATTTTGAAATTTTCCTGTCTAGATTCTGTTTGTGAAGTGGGTGTTGACGATGTTTGATCTGATTGATGCAAAGGATCAGCTCCGTGCTATTTATGGCTTCATCTTTAACTTTGTGACAGATGAAAATCTGGTATGGAATACATTTTGACTTCTTATTTTATAACCAATCCAAACTATTGTATGTTTTTTGGTGTCTCATTGCCATTTGGTGTCTAATTGACTATTGACCAGAGTTTCGATTCACATACTTATAAGTCACTCTTGTACAACAAACTGTTCATGGGTTGTAACCTGGTCAAATAAATACAATATTGATACATTTCTCTTAATAATAATAATCAATAATATAGTATCTTTTTTAGTGTCCATTTATATGCCATCTCCTGTACCTATTGACAAGAAAAGAAAACGGTAAGTTGTACTTGTATGTATTATCTTTGTTCAATATAATTTCAACAGTGTGATGTGTATTCTTTTTGCAGTGCGGGTTTTCAGAGTTCGAAAACTTCTAGAGCTTCAGTCAAAATTGGTAAATTATAACTTTTTTTTTTTTTTAACAGTATTACTTAATTGTTCTTTGCTTATAATGTTTTCTCTAATCTGCTTCAGGGAAGGCAGCCTTTCCTCCTGCACTTACTTTCTCTTTACAAAGTGTTTTGCCCTGAGTTGGTGACTCTTTCCATCCCATCACGAATGAAGGTTTGTACAAAAAGCAGAGCAGATCTTTATTATTTTATCATTCCTTTAACATTTGAGTTGCACTCACTGTTGTGTTTCAGACTGGTTTTAAAAACCACAATGCTCCCTGGAAATCTGCCCTTGTTGTTGTCCAGAAGAGGAATGGCTCTCCAGTTCTCACCAGCATTAGCCAAACAGTCTCTACATCTAGAAAAAGGGTAAGGAAAGTTTGGACTGCTTATTTCCAACTCTGGTGGCCATTACACTGGTCCTTGTCAAGCATTTGCAGATACACACATGCATACTCACACACACACTGGAGACCTAAAGACGTGTGTTTTTTGTTGTCAGCATTATTTGAATTGTTTGTGTCACTTTTGTAGAAACTTGGCCACATGGACTTGCCTGCGCTGGCGCCTGCTGTCAATAAACAGATGTTGCCACAGTCTTCTCTCAGCAGAAAATTGGTCCCTTTGGTGCAAATACAGTCATTTGCCCAGCTGCTAGAAAATATACACCAAATAGAGGTAATCAGATAGAAATGTTTAATGACTATAATTGGCTAATTTGTTTTCTAACAATATATTGGTGCAAAAGCTGCGTTGAATCCTTTAAACCACATGGTGGTGCTATATAACTGATTTAAGGCTTTGGTTAGAGCGTCGCATTAGCCATAGGCTATACAAATAAAGCTAGTGAAGAGGCACTTAATTATTATTATTCATAGATTCAGTGACATATGAGAAAATGATAATTTGATAGCAATGCAGATAAAAAGCATTTCTTTTAATTTTTTACAGTGTGCGTTAATACTATGAGCAAAAATTTGTATTCATATTTTAATTACCGGTATCCATTTGTTCTGGAGAATTTCCTCTAACGAAAGGTCATCGTTTGACTTTGTTTTAGCTGGTGAATGTAAAATGTGCTACCTACCTACTTTTCCTTCTTCGATCCATGTATTAACATGGACCTTATGGTTTCTTCTGTTCTCAGTTGCCTGCTCAGATGGGTTCTCTTCTTGGCTCCAGTTTGGCTCTGCAGTACCTGGACTGTTTACAGGATGAGTCTGCCCTCCTACGCTTGAACTTCTGGCTAGGTTATGCACTCCACGAAGGTAAGGAGAGGAAGAAACGTCCTACAAAACACCTGTGACATCTTCTTTAAGGAAGAAGTGTCCAAACCAGAGCTGACCTTGTGCTGAACCTGTTTGCTCTGTGCTTAGCTGACATATCAAAGAGGCTCCTTTCTCACTAGGGTTTAAACACACTCTGGAAACCTCAACCATCTTTTTTTTCCTTATGTACATCTCTTCTTTTTAAGAATTCCTATTCTTCAATGATGGTGGAGCAAACCAGAATTCAGAAGAGGCCCAGCAGTTTTTAGACAAATTACTGTCTACGCAGCACTTTCTTCAGGTAAATCATATTTCACTCAATAATGGTGACGCGTGTTTATTTACTGTAGCAGGTAACTGTAATTATCATTGACAGGAAGGGTTTTCCAGCACCGAGGCTTTTTTGTATAAATTTCTCAATGTTTGGGACGGAGCCTTGATGCGACCACAGATCCTGAGTCTTATGAGTAACATTCCAGTTATACCAAGTTCACGTAAGTTACACTCCTACCATACAGCTTTACCAAGTCTATTATGATTTATTTTTTGTTTTATTGATCGCACATTAAGAAATATTTTTATAAATGCCCCAGTATTGGCGATACAGTGAGAATACAGCATTTGTTATTTTAAAGTTGCTTTAATAGGGACTGTCAATATGTAGAAATTAAATTGCTGTACTCTTACAGAAATTGGACGACTTTTATTTGAGCCTCTCATGCAGCTTTTCTTTACCTCCTCACTGTTTTTCAAGGTAAGGTTTTAATAATACAGATAAGATTTATTTGGTGCACACTATATTGAGCAGTTTTAATTTGTGTCTTGGTGGGTGTGATTGTCCCTGTCTTCAGTGTGGATTGATGGAGTGTCTCAACAATATGTTGTTAAAATGGCTGACGTGGCACTCGGTTTATGCCTTGGAGGACGACTTGGACATCAGCCTGAATAGTCATACCTCTATGTAAGTGACTTTTATTAAATATAGTCAAAACATGCATCATTTAGCACAGTTTTTCTAAAAGGATCATTGTTGTAGTAATAAGTGTTTTTCTTCTTTTGACAACCATTCCCCATGCTAAATCTTCTGCAGTTACTAGTACTATGAAGACTTTGTACATTGAAATGGCAGAGCAGTCTTGTGTTGCTTTAACAGTTACCTGACTTTGTGTTCTCTGTTGTAGAAACATTACATTGTCAGGTTTTAAGAACTCTGTGATGGAGCTTGTACATTTTGTGGGTCGGCTTGCCTCTGTGGGACTTCAGGTTGAAGGCTGTCATTCACTCCTCCTCAGCTTTGTTTTGGACTTCTATGAAACGGTAGATAACATAACAGTGTATATTTAAATATACAGTTGTGTGAATTGTCTAATCTTGCGCATTTTGTAACAAAATCCTGCAGGTGTGTGACATGTTTCTTAAATATGGCCTTCCTCTGGTGGTGATGCCTCCACCTGGTGTTTTTTACCCAGCACTTTTTGCAACTGACCCTGTGAGCGTTGACAGACTGGCCTACATTATGCACAGGTAGACTACCTCTTTCAATCACTAGGGCCTGAATGCAACCCCAGCACATTAAATGGCATATGTGATATTTATTCATTTTTAATGCAGAACAGAGATGGAATCAAATGCCGTGATTGCACTTACATGTAATGCATGATTTATCATAATGAGAAGCCATTGCACTGAAGCTGTGTAATGCTTTTATGTCAGAATCCAGCCTTCCCTATAACTCTTAGTTATTTACCAGTTGTAGACTGATTGACTTCATAGTTTGGGGGAACTGCTTAGTTTGATTCAATTGTTTTCTGGACAGATACAAGGTGAACCTGGCCTCAGCCAAGTATCAGGAGAAACAAACTGAGGTGAGTCAACATAGTTTTTATTGTTAAACAAGTATTTTCTATTATATATGTAGTTCTGCCTCTAAGCTCTTTGTGTATTGTTTTATTGCATTTTTGAAAAACAATGCACTAATATTTACAAATCATCTCATCAATAGAGAATGTCACAATAAACGTTTGTTATTATAGCAAACAAAGTTTAAATCTGTCTAATGGACAAATTGTTATAGGAGTGAAGACGCTTCACTGCTCGTCTAAGCTGCTTCTTCATTTCTGGTCAGATAGCTGGTGGACACTAAGACTAAAACTGGTCCATCCTAAGGACAAAACCCTGAGCCACAAACAAATTAATGTGGTCTACTCCATTCAGTGAAGTGAAGAGTGCAGTGAGCGAGTGAGTTACATTGGAGAAACTAAGCAGTCACTTCAAAAGAGGATGTACCAACACCAGCGTGAGAGCTCCTCTGGACCCCAGTCTGCTGTACATCTCCATCTCAAAGACACTAATCACTCCTTTGAAGAGAATGAGGTTCAGATCTTTGCCAGAGAAAAGAAAAGGTTTGAGAGAGGAGTATATGAAGCTGTTTCTGTTAGGAAAGACAATCCTTCCTTAAGGAATAGGGGCCATCATTTATCTCTCATTTATAACTCCATCCTTAGACCCAAAGCAAAACAAAGATAACAATAGCAGGGTCGTTAAGGGTTGAAGCTGAAACTGGCTGTTTACAGTTTCAGTGTAGTTAGCCCCTCCAGACAGATATAAGGCAATGTCCACCAGCAATCTGACCAGAACTGAAGAAGCGGCTTGGATGAACAGCGGAAAGTCTTCACTACTACTATTTGTCCAATTGACAGATTTAAACTTTGTCTTTTGCTGTGGACCAGATTTGGACGACTGAGGGATTACACAGACGTTTGTCACACATTTTACAATGATGATTACAATTGCAACTAACAGATTTTCTTTTATCAACATCTTTTGTTTTGTAGCAGGCCTTCCACATCAACCGACAGACATTTCGCGAGTTTAATCACTATGTGGTACTGATGGTGCACTGCCTCTGGAACTCCAAGATGTTTGAGCCAGGTATGGGCATCGAGCTGAGCGAGAAGCTGCTTCTTAGGAGCAATGTCCCCGACTACAAAGCGACCTTTGACCTCGTCCACCACCCTGCCTTTCTGAGCTATGCTGTGGATTTTCACAAGCAGGTAAACACATTCACCTTAGCAGAGGGTTATCTTATACTACACTACAAGCTTCCTTGGTTTTATTTGTAAAAAAAAAAAAAAGTTTTGTACAAGAAATGCTGGATTTTATTGAAACAAAATTTAACAATGTAACACAATCCTTGTCCTCTAAAACAAGAAGATACAAAAATAAATGTGAAGATGAAATTTCATTGTCACAGTATACAACCCCAAGCCCAATTGTGAATGTAATTTTCAACACAAGTAAAAAAGCATTTGAATGTTTATTAAAATGTATGAGACACGTTTTATGTTGGCTCTATACCATTATACCACCATTTGTAAGAATGGTTTGATCTTTCCCTCTGTGCACTCTGGTTAATAGACTTATACTGATGACAAATGTGTTATTCATGTGTCTTTCATTCAAAATACATTAATACAGAAAGAGAGCGTATTATTTGTATTATTGATGGAGGCTGCAGGAGATAGTTTTCATCATGTTTAATATTACAAGTGCATGTCTTTTTTAGATTGTACTAAACCTACAGCAGTGATGTTTATATATAATTTGTTTTCTTTGTTTAGTGTTGGCCCAAGAGAAAGGATATGGACCTGAATTCTATAAAGGTACAGTTCATCTACTTACATTTTTAAATTATGTGTTATAATAATCCTATAACAATAATACCAAACATGCATATAAATATAATAAAGAAACGTGAGGAGCTGTAATCCCTCATTCTTCCAGGAATGGTCCATAATAGGAAAGGTTTTAAAGGTAGTATGTAGTAGTAGTAACTGGGCCCTATAGTAAACTTCTGCAGTTGAAATGTCTCAGATTAAAAAAAGTGTCCATTTGACTTCCTTGGAAGCCTTTTCTATCATAACACTTGAGGTATGTCTGCAGAAATGTCTCTAGTTTATTGTTTTAAGTTGTTCTTTGTTTCCATTTTGTTTTCAAATTCTGGGCTCAAACACGTAGCTGTTCTGTTAGAGCCTCAGCTATTGTCATAAATTGGACACATTCAGACCTTTCCTGAATAGAGTTAGAATAACCTTAATCTTCAGAAGACTATGTGGGAATATCAAAGAACCTACTAATATGTTGTGTTGTCTTAGTATATAAATCTTTTGGCATGATGACAACACTAGCCTCAGTTTACCCCGTAAAAAACTACAGTACTTGTGTTAAAATCTAACATTGCGTTTTATTCCCCTTTTCTAAGCAATCTAAGCCATGGGGCTGGTACCTGGAGTTTCTGTTCTCTCAGGGATTCGACGGTCTTAAACATTTTGTTGAGAGTAACATCAGCTGGCAGGTGGCAGGAGGCGACAGCCAGGGAGACGCTGTGTCCACACAGACGCGGTAGAGACACGACTCAGTGGAGACACAACCCACTAGAGAGATTTAAGAGACTTGTACATTTTTCTAGCCACTTGCTATTTATCTGTGTATTTGTTGTAAATAGGGTTTTCTCTTTTGTATGATATGTTCTGCCCCCTGATATTGAGTACATGTACAGTCACTAAAGAACAATGTATATTAACAGCTACAAAACAACTAGATATGTCCCTTTGTCTTTAGACATTTTTAACCACAAAACAAATCTGACTGAAACCACTAAAACATTTTTTGGTTTCCTTTAACCTAACTTTGCCTGTGTAAACTCCCTGTTCATAGCTTCTTGTCTCTTGCACTTTTTTAAATAAACAAGTGTAAGATTTTTAAGCGAATAAACGTATGTTGTGCATTTTACTGTGGTTACACTTTAAAGGTTATTGGTAAATCTATCTTATTTTTATTCTAAAAGGGACTGACTATTGACACCTTAACCTTAAAAAGCATCTCCTTCTAAAATGTCCCAGAACAAATACCTCCGGACTGTAATCAGGTCTATGGGCATCAGCCAAGTATCAAGAGAAGGTAGTGTCTGTGTAATCCTCCAAATAGAGAAGGTAGTCTATTTGCAACAATATCGTGCAATAATCTCCAAAATTAACAATATTTACCCCCCGGACAGTTCGTTGGCGTTGCACACTTCCCTGCCCCCTCCTCCCACAAGCACCTCTCCCTTGACGCAGCCCAAGTTTCCCTCCTCACGTCCCTCACTTCTGGGCGCATTATTTGTAGACAGTCGCTCGCACGCTCCAGATGAGACTGTTGCTGATGTAAACGCGCGGAGCCTCCTTTAAGCCTCTCCGTGATGCGAAGCCCTCACACTGAAGCCGCTGCCCTCCTCACTTTTTCCTCTGCTCTTGTCATGTGTCTGTCGCGTTACTGCTCGGGAGTAGCTTATTTCTGCTCCTTTATGGCGAAAATCCGTCCCACGTGCGAGTTCTCCACCTAGAACCTGAGGATCTGCCGGGAATACAAGGTAAGCCTGAACTAAATCAGTCTCGTTTACGCGGAGATACTGCTTTTTTTTTTTACCCTGCTGCCAAGATTCAGGATAAAGTAATGGATCCACAGCGCGTCAGAGGGTGAGATTTAAGCGTTCCTCCACAGTTCGGTGTAATTTGATGGTGTCCTCACTGTCCTCGCTGCTTTACTTAGTTTGGCACCTTGTCATCCTTTAGTATAGAGTCGTGCCTTTTGACGAGCTGCAGTTCTTTATGAAATTAAAGATGCTCCACTGGACAATTTCTAGTGACAACTGTGTCCTATACCAAATAATCGCGGGGAATAGAATCAGCAGAAGTGGATTTTGTGGCATTACGCACGGTGAGCCAGTCTGCGCACACGAAAAATACCAATAAGTTTTCACCAAGTCGTGATTTTCTAGTGTGATAAAGCGCTTATTTCTTTGTTTCATCACTTTGGGCTTCACAGATTGACAGAACCGATCGAGTAGAGTCGGATTTTGCGCGTCAAAAGACATAACTAGGCACCTATCCATGTTCTTTTTTCTTCTCTTCTCTATTTTTTTGAAAATAATTAGCCATTCAGTTGTGATTGACCACAGGTATAGGCTATGAGAAACATTTTGACTACTGTATTATGAAGATCAGTGAGTATTGTGAGCAGTAGGCTGGTAAAATAAAAATGATGACCAGTGCGTAATGCGCGGTAGGCTGCCTAATTCCCAGATCAAGCACTTAAAAAAAGGGGAACAAAACAAAACTGAATGTTGGCTTGGCTGATGCGCAACACCCATATGGCAACACCCCCAACTCCCTTCACAAAACTATAATTGTGTGAACATCAAAAGCATCACCCCAGTTCTAGTCTTGACAGTTGGTTTTCTATTGGCTTTCTTAAATCTTTCATCACACATTTTGGTGGTTTCAGTCTAAGAAGAAAAGTGTTCTGTGGTCACATAGTCAGAGGCAAAGGGGTGTGGACATTTGAGTAGAACTAAAAGCTGTTTAAGAGAAGTATCATTCATTTTCCAATTGCAGTGACTGGACTCTAGTCTAACCTGGATATAGACTACTCAAGTAGCCCATTGACTTAATCAGTCTAGAAGGAAATGTGTCCCTTGGAGATTAAGCTGCACTAAACATTGTTAGCTAAGTAACAATTAGGCCTATGTTGTTTAAAAGTGACTGTGATTTCTAGATTTGCAGATAATCAGTGAATTTGTCAAAGATGCTGTTATGTGGCTGTGTTTTCATTTAGACTCGACACAGTGCTCCTCTGTATTTGTGAGGAGCAGTATTGCCTCTTTATTATTACATTGTCACTGCTTTTCCCAATCTGCCTGTCTGCTGGTTATGTTTTACTATGCATTTTCAGCAGTCCCACCCACTTCCTAATATAAATCTTTATCCAATTTTTATTCTGTTAACACCATTATATCATAGTTACATAAGAACTATATTATTTTAATTGCACATCTGTTGCAAAAGTTTAATTTCTACAAGGAATCAAGCTTGTTCTCTGGTCTGGTTCTTTTAACATTCACCCCTCAGCCAGATGATCTTTGAGTTTAAATCCATAATTGAACTAAGTCTGTTGCTTTGCTCTTGCTGCATCGTGTGAAATTCCTGGGTCACCCTGGCCTTTGCTCTGGTGTTTGCATGTTCTCTCCCCGTGTGCGGTTGGGTTTCCTCTTGGCACTCCGGTTTCCCCCATCAGCTCAAAGCATCCACCATAGGTAAAATCCTCCACCTAAGGTATTCCTGACCAAGCCTAGCAACAAGTTCATGGAGATGGATCCCTGGTGTAGGGCAGTAGCTCTCTGCTCCTGACAGGTTGCCCCAGTGGCACTGGCTGAAGGATGGGTCAAATGCACAGAATGAATTTTCTTCACGAGGGATCAGTAAAGTTACCTTACCTTGTGTCTAGTTTGTAACGGTGGAAGTAGCCTGGGATGTAGAGTGTTTGTCATCATTTCTGTGCACACGTGTCTACATTAATAAGTATCTGGTTGTTTGTGGTTGAATGACACAAATGCAAATTTATTTGTATAATACAATTTGTGCACAAAGTAATTCAAAGTGCTTTATGGAATAAGAAAGGCATTAAAATCACAATACAACAAATCCAAACATAAATAATCATCATAAAATTGTCATTAAATGTCATACGCACAGCTAAACAAAACCATTCTGAGCCTGGATTTAAACATAGTCAAAGTAGAGGCATGTCTCACATCTTCAGGGAGACTGTTCCAGGTTTTAGCTGCATAAAACTCAAACGCTGTTTCCTGATTCCCCATGTTTAGTCCTGGTTTAGTCCTGACTCTGGGCACCAGCAGGATCCCAGTCCCTGAGGTCCTCAAAGTGCAAAATGGTTAATGTGGCTCTAACATGTCAGAGATGAGATGTTTACGTGTGCAATCACTGTCACATGTCAGCTTCCATAACACACGAACACGAAACATACAGACGACATTTATTCCATTATGAAACTACTGATGTATATTTTATTTATGCTTTTGAGTTATTTTGTGTCTGTTGCACTGTAATGCAGAGATTGCAATTTTATATGAGACCAGGCAATGTTTTTTTTCCATTCTTTTTAATTCAGAAGAGCGATCTGGAAATGTCATTCTCTGTTAAAGTCTGCCTGGGGTCTACTGTTAACTCTAGCGTTAAGACTTAGCAACTGCCGGAGCTAGCACTGCATGTAAGAATAGAAGGTGATGCCAGGGCACCGTCTGAGATTGATATTGCACTTGTGGCAGTGGTAGGATCTTTGCTGTAATGGTTTTGGACAGTGGTGTAGTGTACAAGTGGTGACCTCATCAGCCCTATGGAGTGGAGTGGACAGAGAGCAGTTATGATTTAATTACAGCTGACCCCTGCACTGACCCTATCGATGTCACCTTGGACCCTCAATGAAGCAGATAAAGTTAGACTGATTTACACGCACATTTTATTACACTATGTTGCCAGATTGGAAGAGGTAAGCTTTGAGATTTTGAAAGGGTTTCTTTTCCATAGTTTTATGTGGTTTTCTGAGTAATACAGGTCAAAATATTCGATGAAAAACCAAAGAATGAACAAAATGTGTTGTGAACAAAATGTGGTCCAATACAAGAAGCTGGAACACAGTTTTCATTTTCATAACAAAATACTTTTCTAATAACCTTGTGTAAAGTTTGATTTTTATTCAAAATTATTAATAATGCAGCTCCACCTCCATTGAAAAAATTGATTAAACCCTGTTCCTCAGTCTTGGCTCAGTCGCCTTTTCTTTTCAAACCATCGGACGGTGGAATCGGCTCCAGACAGGCTGAAATTTCTGTAGATATGAATAAATGAATTTCAAAAGGCACAGTTTAGATAATCAAGAGTGTCCACATCAGTCTAGTTAATATTTGTTTGGACTGTAGGACACGTGTACTGGGCAAGGTGACATTGTGTTTTATTTTACTGCTAACGTTAATGATGTACTGTTAGTCTTATAATGTCATTGTAGTGAATTGTGTACTTTTAATGTGTGTTCACCTGCCCAGGGACTGCAGAGGGAAAATAGCAGTGGCTAAATCTGGTACAAATCATCTTTTTTTTGGGGGGGAGATTAATGAATGTGTACATGGCCCCTGACAAGGAAAGAATAAAGAAAGAAAGAACCTTTTCTCAATGGACCAGTTCTGTGTAAATTATCTTATGGAGATTAAGTTTAGTGAAGACTGAAACTGTTCTGCTTCAGTTTCTTCCATGTTTACATTTTTGTAGCCTGTATAGGACAATAAGCAGCAGGTACAGAAGTGGATTAGGAGATACATGTCTGATCTCACAATGTGGAAGCAAGTGGATTATTGTGTGCACTTATAAGCTTCAAAACCAAAGTGTACATTTGATTACACTATAATTAATGATACATAACTACCCATGTTTATGTTGTGTTATGTTTCATGGAGATGTTATTCGTTTTAGCCTGGAATATTCATGAAAAAAACACTTATCTAACGAAACGCATGTAGCTCCACTAGGTCAATTTACAGGTCAGATCTCTGGAGAAGTGACCCAGCTCACTGTAATACATGTTTTTCAAGGTGTCATAAGGAATAAAAACACGTGAAATTGAATAAATCAACAAAATGTTATGTGTTTTTGTGTAACACTCCAGGCAATGCAGTAACATCTCCATCTCCAAGCAGGAAGTGGACCCTCTCTCCACCAAAAAAGTTACATACGGTGCACTCTTAAGTGAAAGGACCTAAATAAGTAAAAAGTTGAATGTACTACAATTTTTATAAAGGTATTATTTGTCAGCCCATGCCAGTCACGGTGCCTTTCTTCACGTCACCGAGTAAGATCTTTACCTGTCCACTTTTCCCATTTCATACGATTTTCTTCTCACAGCCCAAACACCCCTGGTCAGGCTGGTATAAAAATATCTCGTGTCTCCTGTCAAGTGCCCCCACAGCCTGCTCCTGCTCGCGGCCCTTGGACAGGTGTGCTCAGTCAGCCTGCATCGCCCCTCTCCTCTCCATCATCTCCTCTGTGTGTTGAGGGATGGGCCCAGGGACAAATGGGACTAGAATGCGGATAGAAAAGCAATTTGCTGACTCCATAAATTTAGGTACTTATCCTTGGCTGTGGTGAGTCTGAGGTATTATTTAGAATCTGGTAACCGATGTGCGCCTATTAGCATTAAATAGGCCGGTGTCTGGTGCGTGTCTCAGCGGGTATGTTTAATAACGGTTATTTACGGGGTCTGAAGGTGGACTTTGCTCCCGGACATGCTTTAAGGGGCAGGACTATATGTTTTCTATGGCCCGGTGTGATATTAAACCTGTGATATGTGGAGGTGGGAGGCAGAAGTGTAGGGGTATGTTGTCAGCAAAATAAACTATTGTAAATGTAAATAAAGGGCGTTACATGGCTGGGTTTCAGACGACATCACAACATTCTATAGGCCGATAATATTAAATACAGATGAGGGGCAGCCAAAGTTAATATTGTTCCTCCATTCTGTTGTAATGCAGTGAGTCCTTAGGTTTAGTCACGAATAGAAATGATCAGACTCAACATTTGGTAAATTCATGGCAAAGTACAATGTAATTAATGGGGAGGACACATTATAAAATCTGAAACTGCCAAAACTATGAAGAATGGATTACTTAACTTGTCAACAGGCTAACGTTTTCAGCCTGTTGTTTATTTGTGCCATTTTGAGCTCTCTCTATTGTTAAAAAAAAACATAATATCTGGGTTTAATTGCTACGGCAACAGAGCTAATTTTTCATCACCCTAAAACCATAGCTCTTAACATTTATAAATACACATTTTTACTAACAGAAATGAATTTGTCAAGGTTATGAATTAGTTTTAAAGATAAATATATTCTCCTAGTTTTCTTGTTGGTTTATTGAGTTCATTGCTTTTCAAACTGTCTTTGCAAGATAAATGTTTTTCTTTTTTTATTTTAGAGATGCAGACAGGAGCGATGATGAATAAAAATAATGCTTGAAAGTTAAAGCTGGCTCGTCATGGGGTTATAAGGGAAGAAAGTGCAAACTCAAACCGAGGCTCTTGAAATGCTATCATGCCAACGAAGGCACTCACCCTAAATATATGGCCCAACATATCTTTATAAAAGCTTGCCCATCCCTTTAAACCTTTAAAATGTAAAATGCTGGATCTAATTGTCTCATAGGGCTCTCATTTATTCAACTTTACAGGACAGCTCTCCGGGAGGCCTTGGTCAATAACATTATATCAGCCTCTCCCCTTAGGAGCCATACTACCGCTAATTGAAGTTAATGGCTTTTACCCTGGCTTTCCTATTCCTCTTACTGCTAATGCTGCTTCGCTAGCTTCCCAAAGCCCTTCCTGACCAGCGTACGGGTTTTTGTTATTGTAGCGTCCTGAGTCAGATGCGGTTAGAGTGTCAGCGTTGTGGTCACATCCCATCGGCGGACGTTCATGCTAACACTAACCCGGGCCAATTAAACGTGACATGGATGTAGCTTTGGACGCAGCGTTATGTCTGGCACCTCGGTCACCGCGGCGTCGCTCCTCGAATTCACACTTTTTGATCTTCTGAGGAGCTGGGTTACCGTGATGGCTCCCTTTAGATATTCTTTCACATCTACATTAAAATACGAGCTCGTGGGATGATTGGCGTGGAGAAATAATTGGCCGGTAACGTTACAGAGTATTCCTGATCCTTCATTCCGCTGCCCTTTTCCCCTTGACCTTATCTCTGTGAGTTAAATGAGATGTGTTATGCGCTTGATGTCTGTAAATGAACGTTTAGGCACAGGAGTTCTTGGAGATTAGTGGCCAACGCTGTAATAGGCGATGATAGTTGTGATTTTTGTTTTGATCCATAACCGATATAATACCAGCGTAAAACTAGGGCTGTAAATTTAAGATTGATCTGCTGCCGTGACATACTGCATATATCATCTCTACAGCGCTCAGTAAAATGAGGGAATGTGGAAGGAAACATACTGCAATTTGAAGAACAATAATACAGGCCCAGAGGGTTTATTGGACGGGACAGCTGTAGCATGAAATGGGGAGAGAGGATAGAGACATTCGGGAAATACACTACACCAAGGTAGCGACATCCACATGAGCAAACTACTGCAATACCAGCGAGTGTAAGTAGGTAATTGGGGAAAAATAACAATTAGTATTATTTTTTCTTAATCACAATTCAAGGCAAGGCGCTGTAGGTGAATAGAAACTGTATCAAACTTTATCAGGAACCATAATGAGCCTCAAAATGTCACCTTTAAATTTCATTATTACCTTATTTGCACAAGTTTCCGCAAGACTTATCTAGTGCTACACACTTACAGAACATAAAAATCCATACTTTTCTATTTGACGAGTCTTTCCCCGCAGACGGCCGTATCCATTTTCTGTTTGTAAAGCGCTAAAACTTTATTCACTAAATCACATTAATAAAGGAGCAGATAGGGAAGAGACGCGCAACAGCAATGTAATCACTGGGAGACACGTTTTACCAAGCCTTATTCATTATGCAGCGAGCCCCCTTTAACAGACACTTTGAATATTACATTTTACAAGTGTGTAACCATTATAAATAACTATACCGCATTGCTGGGAACAAGACAATTTCATTTTGATTATAATTTCTATTCAGATAATGGTGACCGCGGCTGTCTAATAAATCACTGGTACCAGATGAAATTACTGGCAAAGTGTATGAGCTTATTAAAGACGTTTGGTTGTAGGTCTGCTGGTGATCACACACTAGTGCACTGATGAAAAATGTATAATTAAACTCAGTGAATGTGTATTAGCATCACTGCACATCAGAGATCATGAGCCCACAATGTGCTGTTTAATATCTCATAAGGCGAGCCCTAACCATTTGTACAGAGGGAACGGACTCGGCGATAACTACCTCTCTAAATGTATCTTTGAAATCTTGCTCATACTACATTTTTGGTCACGTGTTAGTTAATGTAATCCCCAATTTGTCCAGGTGTTCCAAAGGTTAGTAAAATGTAATAATCTGGACGGTGTTTTGGAAATCAAGATGTTTCAGTTGGTAACAGGTGGCAGCTGTAACGTCTCGATTTCAAAAACATTGCCACATAACCGTAGACTGTATGTGTAAATGGACATAGCTAACCTGTTAGCCGCCGCGTTCCAAACAGGAAGTGATTATGGACCGCGCTTCCAGCTCCATCGACCCTGGCTCCAATTCACTTTACATCAGAAAATTGTCACCCGTTGTCAGTTTGGTCTTAAAATGTCCGTATTAACCCGATCTATGTGATCCTTGTGTCCGTAACTCAAGACATGAACATTAATTAGAGACTCATCAGCGTTCCCCGAGGACACTCCCACCAGCATTAGCAACAGGTTTGATTGACAGCATCGCTAAGCACTCACTGCCTGCTAAACCAGCGGTGTGGGCGGGAAGAGGCGTTGCCTTCAACAGCCTTGCTCCGGATTGGCTCATTGGTTGCTATGATACTCATGGTTGGAATTCCAAATATGGATTCTGGCTCCAAATTTGCCCCGTATTCGCTAGCCTCAATGAGCTTCATTTGACTGGGACCGAACGCTGTGGGTGACGTCTTACTCACTTAGTCCACATCTTTTTACAGTCTATGCACATAACTGCTTTTAAACCGTGATCATTTATTGCGAAATTAATACAGAGAAAGTAAAACATAGTAGCAGTAGCGGCCACAGGAAAATACATGGCCAGTGCTAAATTATTCTTAAGGAAGAATGTTTGTAATGTGTATTATTATTAGACATCTACTTTACTAATAGTGCATCGGTTTTTGAAGGATTTTACAGTTACAGATTGTTCTCTGACTGTGCCCGGTATTGCGTCTCAGCACTAGTAAAAGTTTTTCAAAAAACTGAAATCTGAAAAACATTAATTGACTGTCTGCATTACTGGCTCCTCCTGTTGTGAACTAATTGAGCACCACGGGAATGCTTTCTTTTTTATTCAGTGATGAAACAGAAATACGAGCTCCCTGAGACAATAAAACAAAATCTTTGCCCCATTTTAAGTAGAAAACTCATTGTAGTTCATGTTGTGAGAGTCGGTCTATACCGTTACGTTCATTACTCAAGGATAGAGTTGCACTTTTATCATTTAAGACAAACTATTATTAATCAAAGAGAAAAGGTCGACATGACAGGCTGCAATTAGTCCAGTCGGCTTTCTTTTGGTGACGCCCATGGGTGCTCTACTTCATTAGCATCGCATTATATTATATGTGTGAGTTTACTACACCAGTGAAGCATTGTGCTCAGTGACAGGTGAATTGAGTTACAGATGACCTCTTCATTATGCCACTTGTTAATGGGAAATAACATGGCAGATTTTTTATGTCACAGTCTCGGAGACAAGTGGATGGTCTCGCCGCACAGCAAGAAGGTCCTGGTTTTGATTACAGGACCAGGAAATGTTGTATCAGTATATATGTAGGTTTCCTCTGGGTATTCTGTTTTCCTTTACAGCCAAAAACATGCATCTTATGTTGACCCATAGCAGTGGAGGTGCACATAGTCACAGGCTGCGGTTACATCCACACTAGTTATACGACTATCCAAAAGCTTATTCATCAGATTTCTTTCTTATCATGGTCCCTCTGATTACTCACATCAGATTTGCAGTTTACATGTCAAGAAAATAAAGTTGTAGATCCAGAAATCAGTTTATAAACGTACTTTGGTGTGCATGTGAACAGCCAGCCTCTCTGGACTAACACACCATCTGATTTATGCAGTATTGTATCTTATCGGATCGGATCGTGCAACTTAAATGTAATGACAGATGAAACGCTTAGATAACTGGGTCAGGGAATCTCCCAAACTGCAGCTAATGTGGAGTGTTTTCTGTCTCCAGTTGTGTCCATCTAAAAACATCTCCAAAAAAGTGTAGTCTTATGAAGCCTAACCAGTGTAAAGTCTGTTACGCACATACTCTTCAAAGTGGGAGTTTGTGAGTAATGCAGGGCTTTATCAGAGAGTGAGTCAGTTGGCATTATGTTGAAGACTTGTTGAATATCACTTAAGCCACCTTGACAAATAGATCATTTCCAAGGACAGATTCTGTGTTCAAAGCTGCTCTTGACTCAACAGTCAGAAAAATTAAGTGCTGTCTGACAACACAACAGCCATGCTAATTTTTCTCTCCTTTTTTCAACCCCTTTCATGTTGGAAGGATCTCACATTAGCCTGCATGCCCGCAGCCATTTTATCTATATTTTTACATTGAAAGCAGCATTCGTGAAGATAGTTTTATGTTTATATTTTCCATTACGATAATACTCTTGCACTTAAAGTATCTCAGCAGTCTGTTTTACCGCTGCTAACCCACAGACTGAGTTCCTATGGAAACAGCAGTGTTAAGAGTTCAGACTTATTGCTATGCAGAGCCATCCAATAGTTCGTGATATGTTAAGTGTCCTTGAATGTTTCTCTATGCTGAATTTTGCTTTTTTGGCATTGTGCATCAGGTCATTGAACTCACCATTGTCTAAGCCAACAGGTTGACTTTTGTGGAGGATCCAAGACTGGACTGGATTGTAACCACAGCAGCTGAATATTTGATTGTTTCTTGACCTTTCTGACTTGTTCCAATCAGACCGACCTTTTTATATGCCAGTAGATGCTCCAAGTCTGTGTTCCTCATGCATTTAAACTCTGATGAACCCAAAATTTGTCATGCTGCATCTCTCAAATTTACAAAAAAATGGCACCCAGTCCTTCCCTCATGCATTGCCTTTGTTTCCGGGATAGGTCTTTGGACTTGGCACCGCCGTTGCTTTCTGTCTCTGTATCAAAACGCATTGTCTGGAAGGCTGAAGGTGTAGAGGTTTTATTTTTAGAGTCGATTTTCTGTTGGTGCTCTGTCTCGGTGAGGAGGCAGTGAATCATGTCAAACCAGTGAATGTGAACTGCTGAAAGCCCCCATAGGAACCATGCGTCTGTGTAATGTTGCACCAGACAAGATGTTGTTTGATTACTCAACATACACCTGCCACGTAATAAGCTCATGATATGGGACCTTGTTCTAAAGAGTGACTTTGCATAAGCTTTCTGTTTGCATTTCAGAGTGGAGAACCTGTACTTGTCTTAGGCGGATATTATTACTGCAAAATAACATCAGCTTTTCAATAGTGTTACTGTCTGGAATAGCAAATGTGCAGCCATGTTTTTCCATCAAGCGGCAGTGACTTAATGGTTTGGGTTGTTCGCCTGTTGTTATGTCCTTGAGCAAAACCTTTCATAATTATGCATCGCAAGTGATAAGTGGGTGGTGGTCAGAAAAGCAGATGGCGCAGATTGCCAACCTTGCTTCCATCAGTCTACCCCAGGGCAGCTATGGCTACAGACGGAGCTGATAACAAATATGAGTGTCTGGGAAAGCTCCAAATCTTCAAGTTTAATGCTAATGCCAGATTCTGTTACTAATACAAGCTATCTTTGTTAATTTGAATAACAGGATTCTGCCAACATTTACAAATCATGCAACAACTCTGAAAAATACATTTGGCATTGTGCTACTAATTCATCCTTAGCTCTTTGAAACTTTTACTAATAATTACTTAACTACACTTTGCTGCCAATTACTGTGCCCAAATTCACCCATTTCCCACTTTAACCTCTTGCTTTCAGGTCCCATGTCTTTGTCTGGCAGATTCAAAAGGCTAACTCAGGCTTTGAAGAGTTCATTATTCTTACATCTCAGTGTGTATATATATGAAAATGAGCTCTGGTTTTCCAAATACGATGGATGAACTTCAGATTGCTGTGTCGATCAGTCATGGCTGTTTAATCTGCACGTCAGTAGCACCTGCTTGTTTATCACGATGCTTTTAGTGAGAATACCAGTGTTATTTGACTCTCCTCCACACTTGATTGCATTGCTTGAATTTAAGCCTTAACCATCTCGAAAACTTATCGGCACAATTCAGACTGACAGCCTTTATCCGTGCGTTCTTTCATGCTCTTTTGAAAAACTCCAGAGATTTGGCCAGGCTTGTTGCACTGGCGCGTTTTAATATGGTCCCCAGACGCGTTCAAAGATACCGGAGTGCGTTTTTCATCAGTTGGACTAATGGTTTATAGTGTGTGTTTATGTGCGTATTTTAAGTTTACAAGGGACAAAGGAAAAGACCAAAGGGACAAGTGCCCGATGTAATCAGAATACATGGACTGTTGCCTTCTAATTAAACTTTGGACAGAAATAAGATGCAATCGTTAGAAGTAAGATAAGGAACTATGTAAAATAATAAGTGCTACTTCTTTTGATTTAATTTGCAAAGGATTATTATGCACATTCAGACAGTGTTATGTACATGGAGAGCCCTCGGCAGCTCTGGAACCAGGGTTTTGGAGGGTGATGCAGACACATTATGGGATCCATGTATGTTTCACACTCATGTTTAGCTGAAGTAGGCGAGTAATTCTTTATTTTAACTTCACCACAACATAAAGAAGGCAAAGCAAGTTTATTTGTATAACACAATTCATACACACAGTAATTCAAATTGCTTTACAGAATGAAAAGGGCATTAAAGTCACAATACAACAAATCATAACATAAATAATCATCATAAAATAAACATTAAAAGAGAAGAGTGCATAATAAAAACCTTTCACTCATATGCACAGCTAAACAGAACCTTTAAACATGTTCAAAGTAGATGTCTGTCTCACATCTTCAGAGGCCTGTCTCACATCTGCATAAAACTGAAACACTGATTCTCCATGTTTAGTCCTGAATCTGGACACCAGCAGGAGGCCAGTCTCTGAAGTCCTCAGAATGTGAGATGGCACTAACATGTGGGAGATGTTCTTTGGTGCTGGTCCATGGAGAGACTTGTTCTCACAGAGCTGCTTTAAAGTCTATTCTCTGAGCCACAGGAGCCAGAGACTTGAGCACAGGACTTATGTGCTCGTACTTCCTGGTTCTAATCAGCATCTGAGCGGCAGCGTTCTGAATGTACTGCAGCTAAAGAAATGCATTGTTCCTTTGAGACATGGCTGTGACAGTTCACAGTGGGCATTACTTCAAATGATCTCCAGTTCTGCGTTTACCATCTACAAGCAACACATGTTCATGCTTCACAGGAGTATCACTGGATCAGAGTAGTGCATAATTGCTATAGGCATTTTTCACAGACCTGCCTGGCTTGTTCTGGTTCTCTCAAAAAGTGTGGAGCTGCTCTTCCTGCTCCATTCATTCTCTATGAGGATTTAGCAGAGTCTCGCTAAAATAAATCAATATTTAACTATCAGACAGCGGACAGCAAGTTACGGGTGGATGATCACAAACGGCATGTTAAGACCTTTATGAGGATTTAAGCACTTAACCGGAGGAAACTTTTGTGTTTATAAAAGTACATGTGCTAACCTAATCTAAATCTCAAATTAGAACACAAATCAACTTTATGAAAATACATGAAAAGTCCATTGTTTTTCTGTGCAAATTCATTTTAATATCACTGATTTATTTTAAATTCAGTTAGCAGTAGCATTAGCTTCAAGACACAAATACCTCCTTTTCTAAACACAGAAGCTTCCTCCAGTGAAGTATTTACATCGTAGTAAAGGTCCTTGCTGTCTGTGATTATTTATCTGGAACTTACTGTCCTCTGCCTGGTATTTAAATATTGATTTATTTTAACACAACTCGACTAATTTCCTATACACATACATGGAGAGGGAAGTGCGGCTCTACACTTTTTGAGGGAACCTGAACTGGCCAGGTGGCTCCATGAAAAGAGCCTTTTGTCTTTGGTGACAATAGGTTCTTTTCACGGTGTTTTGATGGTACACATAGGTCTACACTAATGCATACAATTCAATGTCACCCTTCCAAACCTCACAACTAGCCAAGGTGAGCTTAGGAAATACTTAAGTCAGTATTTGAATAACATAAGTATATAACTGCACGATGTGACCCCCAAAATACTGTACAGTCTGACCACATTTTACTTGCTTGACTCATCACAGCAGCTAGCATCAAAGATAAGGTCATCTGTAGTTCACATTACAATGGATGTTTGTAGTTTGCACAAACCAGCTGCCATTAAACATAGTCAGGATTTCAGCCTTAACACCCCAGGTACTCTTTATCCTTTCCAATGTTGACTGAGGACATCACGCTCTAAACCAGAGGCTTGTACTGGTCTCCACAGCTAAACATGGTGATAAATGGCACATGTTTTCACTCTGGTGCAAAGGAGGAGGAGCAGGGCTTGAAAATGGACAATTAAATGAATCTACCGGGCCCAAAGGGGGGTTTTCAGGCTGCAGATGAAATGAAAAATGTCACGGGGAATTGTGTTATTTGAGCTTTTTTCTAAGACGTGTGCCGCTAAGTACTACAGAGGATGGAAATGGCACAAAGATGGAGCGAATGAAGATTTGCTTGAATATTTTGCCCCTACCTGTGCCATATGAATGATTATACATGTGGTTCACGATTCATATGTGTCTTGTTTTGTGTTAAAGCTGATTTCTTTTACCTTGTCAGTATTCATGCCATGCTGTCATACTGAACATTTACTCCTAAAAGGAAAGCAAATTGTCCGCCTTTTTCTGTGAATGTGTGTGTTCCACGACAGGTGCATTTCCTCTGTGGTCTCCTTTTTGGCACTTTTACCATGTCAAAGTTCATCCATTGTCATTCATACCACCACTGTTTCTATTACTCAGTGATTTAAAAGTCAGTGCTTGAAAATCCCATGTTTAATTAGCTCTTGACTGCGTAACTCCAAATTGATAAGAACTCAATTAAACAGAGAAAAGTCGGGAAATTGCGGCTGTGTAGTTTTAGCAGATTTTTGTACAAAGAGAAAATATAAGTTTGGACCGCTGCCAAGCTCACACTGCAGAAAAAAATAATGCTGTCTGGAAAAGCCAAGGCTGCATATTCTTCCTAAAATATATACAGTAGAAATAATTCAATATTATAAAAAAAAAGTATTTAAAAAACAAAAATCGATGATATAAAAACGTAGATATGTACCCTCGCTCTTTGCAGTTGCTCTGTATACCTGTTAACTTATTGCAAAGCCGAACATGTTTATGTTTTAATGGTCTAATGAAAACCATAGAACGCTCACTGCTCCTGACATGATGGGTCAAATGCAGAGGAGAAGGTGCTTAGTAGCTTACCATATTATGTAATAGAAGTACCATATAGTGCGTTGAATACAGCTCCACTTAATATTTTCTACAACACCTTGGCATGAAAAAAAGTAGTTTCCAAAGTAGATATAATTTCACCCAACTTCTTACTTTGTTCCTTTCCAGTACCTTGTTCACCTTCATGTGTGGTTGAGTACTGGCACTCCTATGGCACTAGATGAGGCTGGAGACTTGTCCTATAAGTGTGGTGCATTTGCCCTTATCAAAGTCTTATCCCGGTGAGAGATGGCACTGCGATGATGTGAGTCTCCCCCGATGTGGCCTTTTCATTTGTACCTCCTCGTCCCTGTTCCCTCCTCCTCCCAGTGCTGCGTGAGTAATGAGCCAACGGCAAGTCGGGCTAATTAGAGGCAACATCGCACCAGAACAAGCATGCACAGTTTTGCACAACCCCAATATAACCACAGAAACAGGTGCACGCCGCCTAAAACTGCTACTGCAACTTTTAGTTTAGAAGCAATTATAAAAACATTAGAGTGTTGCTATGCGAGATTTCACTGTAATGCCACTCAAGATTGCTAAAGGTACATTAACATTTCTGGACAGAGGGCTGGCCACTTGCTTGTCTCCATGGTGATGTTATTGCCCTGCCTGTTCCACAATATGTCATTAAACATATCTATCTTACATTTGTTCCATTACAGGTGTTTTTTGCTAAGATATACATTGAAAAACAGGCATTCTTCCACAGATCTGACCTGTAACTTAGTGGGGCGGTGTCACGTACTTGTCTTTATGGAGATATATAAGTTTAATGCCCTGCAGTGGAACCTTCAAGCCATAGAAATAACATGTTCTGATTAATTGGAGACTTACATGTTTCAATTACACAAAGTGCTAATCATTTTTTATCGTCTCTTCTCATAAAAATCCACACATACATACACTGTGTTGTTCTTTATATGATTTATTGAGTTCCTTGCGTTCCCAGACTAGCAGGTGATAAATATTGAACCAGTTGTAAGCACTATACCATTATAAATTCATACCTGGCATTTATCACATAAATAGACAAAGACTTATTATATTAAATAAATGAACCTTAATATTACATGTTTAAGGCTTAGTAGGGTAATGGCGTGTTTCATTTAGTAGCTGGGTAGACTGTTGGCCCATAATCCTTCAGTAATGTACCTTTAAAAAGATCTTTTGCGCTTGGGTCTGCTCTGTAGTTATAATCTCTGACACCCGTGGATCATTATGTTCTAATTTGCCCATTTTAAATCACAATATTCATCTAAAGCGACTTAATAAATGAAACAAGTCCGCTGTCTATCGTGTTAGAAAAATGCTGTGGCCAGTGGAAGCTGACATCGCCGTGAACATCATCACAACAAAGACCAGTGCAGCTGTCAGCCGCTCCTATGGATAGCTGCACATCACACTTTTTTCATTTGTAGCGGGATGTCTACGCGACGCTGCCAAATCTGACACATATCATCGATTAAGAAAACAAAAACGGACAAACAAAGTAAGTACAGAGCAGTGGGTGTACGTCGGTGGCAGTGATTGATCAGCAATATGGCGTCTTGAAAATAAAATTAAAGATTGCTCAAATATACACGAATGACTTCAAAAACAACTTCGAGAGGGAAACGACTATAACATGGCTAAAAGCTCTGAAAAGTCCATTTTGCATAATAGGTCTGCTTTAACAGTGCATTACCACAAACTAATTCTTCCTGTCAAAGTGTACCGTCCCCTGAGGCTCTAGGACCCGGGGCGATCTCCCTTAGCTCAGCCCTATTGAAAGTAAAAGCACTGCTAAAGGCTATACCGCAATGTGCATGCAAGATAAGAAGTCATTATCGCCCCGGGAAGTATAGAGGCTCCTCGTGTCGGAACGATGCTTTCAAGTTGACTCCGGGCTCAGCGGGAAGGCAGGAATTGACCAGTAGATCTTTGTTATCACGAATCCCGCATGAGTTCAATGGTTGCATATTCCATACATTATAACGGGAGTGTCGCCAAGTCTCAAATAAGGTGGTGAAAAGGTGAACCTCTGGGGTAGTTTAGGTGTGGGCGAGGGATAGGTGTAGCATTTTGTATTGAACTGGGGGGTGACTGGTGGAAGTGACTTGGCACTACAAACAACACTACACGATGACTTATGTACGTCTCTTTCAATGTACAGGACAACATACTCTGCAGAATTTGAACGAATAAACTTGGTAATGATGGGTGCCATTTTGTTGGTTGGCTGATAAAGATATTCTGGATTTGGGCTGTAAGCTTAATCGCAATCGAATCAAAATTGCTATTTGAATGGACGCAATTAGCAAAGTGCAAAGGCTGCAGTTTTTGAAGCACCACAATATCCTCCACAAACAACAACATATCAAACTGTGTCTTATTCTGCACAAAAACTGCTAACCTTGTAGTTTCTGTACAAAAATGTTCTGAAACGTGCCTCTGGTTTAAGTTTGTCTGTTCATATTTCACTAACTGTTTGTGTCAATTCATCTGTTTTGATCACACTGTATACGTAAATGGACATAGCTAACCTGTTAGCCGCCGCGTTCCAAATAGGAAGTGATCATGGGCGCACTTCCAGCTCTGTTGACTCTGGCTCCAATTCACTTTACATTGAAAAAATGTCACCCATCTCTCTGTAACTGCTGCTGTCAGGCTCGCTCGTCATTGTCGTCTTAAAATGTTTGTATTGACCCGCTCCACATAATCCTGTAGATCAGATGATTTTTATTTGGCCACTATGAGATCAAATCAGGCGCCTTCTTTCCCCGAGGTCGCTCAGAAACCAGTGTAAGTAGGTTCAGTGTCTACTTTTTGAATGGGCAATTTTTAAATAGACGGGGAAGGATTTTGCTGTTGATTTTGTATTAGGTTTTCTCTTCCCCTCCCTGTTTTTTATTGACCAATTTGCCGTGTGATAAAACACCACAGTTTGAATGATTGATTTGGAGAGTTGACTTTTTAGAAAATGTTTTTTGGAAGCAACATAAAAATCTTGTGCAACAAAGTGGTATTTATTTTAAAGAGACACTCTTCTTCTTCCAAAATGCGAGGCAGTTTATCCTCTTCACGCTTAATATGATTCTAATTTGGTACTATTTACACTTTCCACATCTCCTGTAATTTACTCAGGATCAATGGATCATGCTCTGAACTGTCTCTTTAGCAGCTTTTACTAAAATGTTTTGGTATAATTTTTTTCCCTCTACTTTCCTTTGGCAAAATAACAAGTAGTCTTAGTGAAAGCATTTTAACCCTGACCTCACAAAACATATCGCAGCTCTGGATTTTAACTCTAAACCACCATTTTCAACTGTAAAACGTCTAAAATGAACAGTTAAAAGAGGGCTACTTTGTGTGTGTAGCTAATGGTCAGAGGAGGTCAGAAAATGTGATGTTCTGGTGACTTTTTTCTAGCAGCGATTTGAGAATAACTGGTGAGCTGAGACGCAGTTTATTCTCCCATCTCCCAAAAAACGTGGCTAAAATGACGCTGACAGCCGCCATCATGTCTCCATCGATTTTGAGATGTCTGTGCCGTCTTCAAACTGCACGCTCCAGAGAAAAAGTGAGCGCTGTGGGCAGGACTGGAGAGGATCACAGGCGAGGATGGAAGGCACAGGAAATGGTTGAACGAAAAGGCTTAAAGTTTATCGTTAAAAAAAACATACTTGTATTTTCATTCGATTATGCAGCGTTTCACATTATGACCATTTTAAAGGCACGCTAAGTAACTTTTTGATGGATAGTCTGCCATGAGATGTGATTTGTTCATGTGTAATGTTCCGCAGTAGGGCATTAAAGGTCCTATATTACACAAAATTGACTCTTGTGAGGTTTAAGCCATGTTAGATTATTGTTACCTCCTAAAAAAACATATCTGGAGTAATGTTTTATTATTTGTCTGACTGCATCTCCAAAGCTCACAATGCTTTGGAGAAGACTTTTTATTGCCATTGTCAATGAACACAGCTCACAAACTAGGAACTCTTTTTGGTGATAAAGTGCAACATAAAAACACTGAATAAGTACAAATAAGGGCATGCACAAAGTTCAAAAAGATATGCTTAAAAATAAAATAAAGTACTTAGAGATAGATGTGATGTCAACGTTTTCACGTTAACTGCTCCTTTTACCTTTTGTTCAGTAGAGTTTGGCAATTCCAGGGCTGAAATCATCCAACTGTTGTAGTGAAGGTGTGTGGAGTTTAAAAACACAGTGGAGCACTTCCTGTATCACCACATGATGACATCACAAGGGGGAACAGAGTGTTTTCTGTTTGAGATAAAAACGCTGCCTAAATTTACAGGGTTTGTCCGTTAATCAAAGAAAACACAAGTCGAGGTATGTTTTTGATGAGGAAACAACATTATAACATAGATAAATCACTTTAATGCCGTACTGTGGGACATTCCAGGGAAGGAAAGTTACTTATTGCACCTTTAATGTTCAAAAATCTTTTCTTACAAACAAACCAAAGTGTTAATATTTTCATTTACACCATTGCACTCGCTGTAGCTCATTTCATACTGTAAAAAATGGACAACAAACTAAAACTTTAAGTTAATATCACACTTCATCTGTTTAATAAAGACGAGAAGCAGCTCAGAGCCGTTCTACCACCACAACAAGACAGTTCTGTTGTTGCGTCTTTTTGTGTAATATAGAATTGTTGAAAGAAAGGGGTTTTCGTTAGCGTTGTGAAAGATTTGTTCAAATAATATTGCACTTTCTTTTTGGTCCCTGGTCTTTGTCCCATGATGATTACCACTTTAAGTCAATATCTATCTTGGTGCAGGTCTGTGTTTGCAGGTGAAAGTTATTACGAAATGTCTTCTATAATCATACACCTTATATTTCACTCAATACATCTTAAAACGTGTCCATCTTATCGTAACCAGCTCCGTATCTGCTGTATATATATTACCATGTGATCCTTGCACCATATTGATTCTTTTACATTTATGTTAAGTATAAATATCTGCCCATGTGTAAAATGTCATCTGTCACTTAATGTTCACATCATGCATCTTGTTGTTTTGTAAATCCGCACTACTACTCCTTAGATTTTCACACATCTCACGATTACGGTCATCGCTATAGCAACGCTCAGTGTTCCCGTCGGGCCAGTACTACGCTGCATATAATTGAACAGCGGTGAGTGGGAGGGGAATGACTTCAAATGTTAATGAAGCTAAATGTTCTAATTACATCTTAAGTTTTTTTAGTACAACTGGGGGTTTTTAATTACATAGGAACTGGTCCCAGTATGCACAGTCCAGAGGGAGCAGCTCTCTAGCAATTTAAAAGCAATTTCCTCCTTGTGTTCCCTCTATCTCAAAAAACTGCCTTGAAAGAAGCACAAAGTTATACAACAAAATATATCTTAGAAATGTTGCCTCCTCTCACTGTGACAGCTAGCCTTCAAATGTGACGAAGGATTGTTCAGCATATTTTTAAAAATATTTTTCTTGCCTTGGGTGAAGATTGCTTTGGAGTTCAATTTTCATAATCCTGGCAGCTGCAAATGGGCACAGTGGTATTTCAGAGTTGCCCAGCGAAAAGAGTTTGCATAATATTTAAATAAATCGGACCATTTTAGTCCCACCTCTGATGTCCAGTTGTTCTTGTGTGTATGTGTGTGTGTATATATGTATATTCTCAGTAGCATTGTCAAGCTATTTCACTTAATTTTGTACATTTTTATTACGCGGTTAAAATTTGCTTTGGGGTGTAATCAATTGGCACCACAATTGACTTCATATAAACCACTGAGCTCAAAGGAAAGCAAATAAAGAGCTTGTGTTATCATAATGTAATTACTGTTTCCAGCTCAGGCCGACGGGGATGGGTTCATTTCAGTTTCTCTTCATTATATATTAACAACAAGGACATGTTTAATATTGGAATGTTGCCGTCTTGTAAAGAGCTGAGAAATCAAATGAACAATAAACCAACTGCAGAGACTTTATTAAACTGATAGAGCGGCTGCGTGAGAGACTGTTACCAGTTTACCTACTAGACTGTATTAAGTTGTTCTTACGTAATGAAAGCGTGTGGCAAGATTGTGTTGTTCTTGTTTCACATCAAGGCAAATCTGCAGATCTGTCAGTGCCGCGGTTGTTCGACTTCTGCATGAATTATGACATTAAGCATAATTACAAAAAAACTAAACGCAGATTGAAAAAAAAACAACAAAAAAAAGGTATTACAATTGTGATTAGAGTTGCAGTTTGTGTGTAAAAAGCAGGATTCTGTGCAGAGTGCTCATTGTAAACAGGATCATTCACGTTGGAGAGAAGACTAAAATTAGAACGGATTACTAATAATGGAATCCAATGCATTTCTTTGTAGAGGCCTAGAACTACAAGTACCCCAAGGTTTTTAATCAAAGCAGGACATATTTTGTTCTTTGCAGAGGACATTCTATTCGCTCCATGTAGAAATAAAGACAAATACAAAAAATACAAACTAATCTAACCTATTGCAGTCTGTGAGATCGTGGTTTCTATGCACCATTTCAAATTGTACTGTTGATTTGATCGCGATACTGTGCTGTACTGATCATTACCTGTATTGTCTGAAAACTCTGCACCCCCCCTGCACATCCCTATGAAAGGTGCATACATAGTGTAGCTTATTTTCGAGGGAAAAGTGCCAAACAAACACGACCTGACCTTTGGGGGAATGAGCTGTCACTGTCAGGGCAGGACGGTGAGCCATAGGTGCTGCACAAACTTTGGAAGAATGTGATGTTGACTTACAAATGACTTTTTGTTTTGTTTGTTTACAAAAGTTAGATTTTTTTTACTTGGGTTTGCGTCTGTGAAGATTCGGTCAAAGTTGGGATTCTTGATGAGAAAAAGTATAGATTTTCCAACCCTTTTACTCAAAATATATAGAGTATTAAAACACGCAGTAGGACCCAAGAAATTTAAGTTTAAAAATCACAAAAATGGCAATTATTTATATAACACAATATCTATTTATAGAGTATTATTGTTGTACCTTTAGTTTAGACGTCTACAATGCATAAGATTCTTGTTTTGGTTTATCGGTGCAGTGTTCTCTCAAATGTTTGCCCTACCATTACTACTACTACTACTACTACTACTACTACTACTACTACTACTACTGCTGCCACTGCTACTACTATACTACTACTACTACTACTACTACTACTATAATAGAAGTAGAAGAAATAGAATCTACTGTGCAAAGTTATCTCAAAAGCAATGAAACAAATCTTGCTTCTTTTATATTTGTCATGTTTGTATTAAGTCTGTTGTCATCGTTTCAGCGTTAGACGTTGCCATGAGGCTTTTGCCATTACATTTCACATCGGACAGCTCTGATAAGTTATGACTCTGCCCTGAAGTCTTGTTCCTGACACAATCGCCCTTCTCTCCATCATAAAACTGATGAACCTGAACTTGTCTTTCAAAGGATTTGCAAAGATCTGTTCTGCTGGCTGTGACTCAAAATGTCTCCTCTCTCATCTTCTTCATTTTTTCTCTTTGAGTGACAAATCCTTGGCCCTGCTCCCACCTTCTCTCCTTCCTTTGAGCTGAAGAATCAGAATGTTCTCAGTCTCAGTATTGGGTTGTGGGACGTAGCTAGTGGTGCCAGCTAATTACACAAATGCTGTGATGACTAAAATAATTTGCTCAGTGGTACTGTAGATTTGCCCTTTTGTCCTTTATTGCACAAAAATACAATCCTCTACAAAAAAAAAGAAAAAAAAAAAAAGGAAATAGTTCACATGGAAAAGTGTTGGTGCCCGGAGCTGTGAAAATGTAAGTGTACGTGCTGACCTTGGCCTAATGGCTTCTAATAGATTGTGAATGTCAGAGTGGCCTGCAGAAGGGCACAGTGCCCATGGGAGCAGCTTAAAGTGTGATGGACTTGTGAAAAGGAGAGATTACAGCGGGTGGAGCTGATCAGGGTGTAGTGAGGCTGATTGACTCTGCCATTTACACCCACTGTGCAGAAGTCTTTAAAGGCTATGGACATATGGTGTGTCTACATCTAAAAGTAAAACATTAAGAAACGCTCATCTCTAAATCTCTAAATCTGCCAATTTAAGGCACTGGTTCAACTCACAAGAGTAAATACTTTGTTGCAAAACAAATGTTGGATCTATGATCTGACAGTAATGTTGTCTAATCTAATCTATTTTAGATTGTGTCACGGACACAATCTAATTGTTGTCATTGTTGTTTGTGTCATGGACACAATGCACTGTCCACAATAAACTCATAATGATAATACAGTACTTCATCTCATCCTTTACAATGCAGAGCTTTTCCAGACTGTACTGCAAAAAAACAACACACAGTCAAATATGCTCCTTCACCTATAAAGCCAACATTTATATCTGACAATATCATATTTCTAAAAACGACTGTTCTAAATTATAATCTATATACATGCCACACTTTGACCTTTTACCAGTGCTGGGAATAGTGTCATTTAAGTATAACGGCATTAGTAACAGCGTTTTACTAGTAACTAATTCCTCTGCTGTAACGCCGTTATAGTTACTGTCAATGGAACAGGCTCATTATTTTACAGTGATTCTCAGCAGGTGACAGATCAGACTCAGCTCTCTCGTCACATTCTGCTGCAAAGTTTTTCCTTTGTTTTGGAAACAAAGAAACAAAACTGAGACGAGGCACCTGAGACAGTGATTGGCTAAAAAATAGATTGACTGTAAATGTGACCAATCAGAAGCAGCGCTAGGCAGCCATTAAGACTTTCCTGACATTTCATTGGTTTAACGCTGACACGAGGTCGTATACTCACTATTTTCAACACGCATGAGGAAATATGCTGATTCTTGTGGTTTGTATAGATACACATGGTTATTTGGCGACTCTTTTGTGATGGGAGCACAAACAGACAACTCCAGCGGGGGTGGCACATGTGTCTGGAGTTTACAGATAAGGCTGAATATAGCTTGCTTTTACTTGGAAAAATCAGCTGCGTGTATTTTTGAGGATTCTATTTGGTAATTAAATAGTTACTTTATCTGGTAATTAGTTAGTTTCATCATAATTAGTTACTTTCCTCACACAGTAATGCAGTGGCTAACACAAAAGTAACGGGTAATTATAACAAATTACTTTTCTGAAGGATCTTGCCCAGCATTGTCCATTACTGACCTTTTTTTCCTGACACTTTATATGAAAGCCATTAAAACTTGTGTGCAGCAGTAAAAACACAACATGGTCCAATCACCAAAAAAACGGCATAAACATCAAACTGAAGCTGAGCTCAGATGTTTGTGGCCAGAGTTTCAAACGGGCCATGAATCCTCACTGTAGCAGATGCTTGTAAAGCCGCTGATGGTGTTTGGAGATGGCGGCTCGTCCTGGAACACAAATTCATTACTTCACGTTGTTGCATTTAACAATAAGTCGTCAACTGCAAAGGACAATGCTTTAATTTCCAAAATGGGGACATAAAAACATTGGCCTTTATAGATGTTGGCCTTTCTACATTTTATGATTGCCATTTCAAGTCATCTGCAGTGTTATCTTCAAATTTATACTCTATATAGCCTCCGAGGTGTAAATTTTGATTCTTTTCCAATAACAGTAAGAGCCTTTGGCCAAACACTGTACTTGACTACCTTACTTTTTGATGCAGTTGATTATTTTAAAGGCACTTTGGTGAATCACTATCAGATTGACTTCATTTTTGTCTAACTTTCATTATTTAAAACTCTGTAAACAGTTTTCCACGTTGCTTTGTCCAAAGAATGGCTGTCGTGTATAAGGGAGATTTAAGGTGCACACGCTGAGAAGGAAAGTGGTAATAGTTATTATTGATGCTGTAATTTAAAAACTCCACAGGATCTGCCTTTTGAACCTTACAATACCGAACCCCCGCTTGGTTTAATGTAAGAGATCTAAATGCAGAATTGAATGAATGAATATAACGCTCTTTTAAAAGGAGGGATTTCAGACTCAATACCACTTACACCACCTCTTTCACTGTAATTGTCATGCTCATTTTATCACAGCCGTGTGGAGCAAAGCTGGTGCAAAGGCCTCATGTTGGTTTGGTATATCGGAGGGCAGTGGTTGACAGGAAGCTCAGGAAGGCCCCTTGCTGCTACTGTGTTTTTGAGCAAGACACTTCACCTTTTTTTTAATCCATTTGCTGCCTTGACACAAGAAATAATGCATGTAATTGTGCTGTGACTCTTACCTGTCCAGCCACAACCACACGCCTCGGCAAAACTTTACAAAAAGCGTATTCTGTTTCTGATGGACAGGCGGATTAACCAATCAGAGACGCACGGGCCATTGTGTCCAAACAAATATGGCGGCACGTAAATCAGAGTCAGAATTTTATTGAAGTACTTAAGAGGAAAAAATCAACACACAGCAAAAATAAAAAAATAAAAAAATACTGACTGAGAAATATGTGTTCATTAATCTGCTCAAAATAAATACATAAATGAAAAAATTAAATGAAAAGAGCACAGATTTCTGCAGAATCAACACTCGTTAGACCTGTCACAATAATGAATATATAATTAATATATCGTTCGGTATATTATAAATGGAACAACTCTCACTATTTCTTTGTAGTAGTGGGACATTATTGGTCATTTTTTCTGCAGTATAATAAATTTTGCGGTGTAAAAGAATGAATTATGACCCAAAATGACACAAACTAAACTGTATTGCATTCTGCTCTTTATTTATACAGCTCCACAGAATTTAACAATATCGCACATTTAGAATTACTTTTGTGAATAATTCTGCTTTATGGTTTCGTTTATCGTCTATATTAACTTCAGCGGTACAGGGTGTCCATAAAGTGCGTTTACAATTTAATTACCAAGGCAACTGATAAGATGTATTAATTAGATTTGTTCTATTGTACTCAGTGGTGATAAAAGTTTTTAATCACGTTGTATTTTTTGTATTTCGGGCAGCCTGTTTATTAAAGAGTGAATTGAATGAACTGCTAAGAAATGTCTGCTGCTCAAGAGAAGGCACAATGTGTATCTCTGGATTTCTTTTTATGGGGCTGTGTTAAAGATATCGTGTGATGAACAAAGATATGGGACATTACTGAACGAAAGCAAAAGATATCAACAGATGTGATTGCAACCACTGATGAGGCTCTGCTACAGCGAACAAGGCAAGAAATCCACTCCTGTCTTGATGTGCTTTGTGTGACTAATGGAGCCCGTATAGAGGTGGATTAAATGAGGTCAAAAACTTTGGAAACCACTGAGTACAATAGAACAAGTCTGATTAACATATCTTATCAATGGCCTTTGTAATACGTTTTAAATTGTTAAGAAACTTGAAAATGTGCCATCGTGACAGGGCTAAAGCCAAAGCACTAAACTGTTATCCATCTACAGTAAAATCATGTATTTATTTTGCTCTGAATGATACAATAGGAGATATCTTCCAGACCTGAGAGACGGCTGTGGTTGGACCGTCCCAAGTTAGTTTTTTCACGCTCTCTGGTCCGATTCCAGACCCTTTTGGATTCAAACAGAATATCGAAGGGACTGGCTGGTCAGGCAACTATTACACAGCGATACAAAAACACAGCAAAACATTACGAGACGTGCTGTGTGAGATTATCAACTACACTTTTGACCCCCCAAGGCAGCTCTGGCAGAGAAGACCACCAACTCGAGGATGAATAATACATGGAATTTTAAAGCAACTTTGGATGTCTGGATAGTAAATAATGCAGTTGACATGTTTTTATGCCATGAATTAGGTATAGATAAGGTAAAGTAATCCCTGAATCAGTATCCAACATATAGATTTGTAAATATGCAAGGAAACTATAACATATTTATACACGACAAAAGTATCTCAGTATTCCCCCGCCTGACCCTAAACCTGTCTAGAACCAGTTAGCATAGTTCTGCATCTCCTCAGTAGTTAGTTAGTTGATTTCTCACACTCACTCTGGACATAACGAGTCCCTGGTGCTCAGTTAGTGCACGCGGGTGACACAGGAGGCGCTGTGGAGCGGCAGATGATTTCCCCAAGTGCCTTTTAATTGAACCATCCTCCTCTGTCTCTGGACATGTTACTCGGCTCTGCGCTCCAGCAGTTCAGATGATGGCACCGGGAAACATTAAGAGTCTTTTCCAGATGTGAAATCTTCATCAAAATGGCAGCCGATTCTCAAGCAGATCCCCGAAAGCCAATGAGGTGAAATGCTTGATTTGATTTACAGCACTCTGACTCAATAATCCATCTCATTTTCACTTGTATAAAGCAATAAAACAGGCTCTCATTCAGCTGAAGTCTATTTATCCTTCAATAAAAGCCTGAGTGGAACATGGAAATGAAGTGGTCCATTGACAGTGAGTGGAGTGGGGGGCGACAGGGGCCGACAGGTGCACGGCTGTAGAGCCATTGTGGCGTATCCTTGTCATGTTTAATTGACCTAATCACAAATAATACTCAAACTGAAGTGTAGAGAGAAGGTGATGTTAGAATCTCTGAATGCAAGTGTACTATTTAAAGTGTACTGTTGACCTTGGCTTTCAGTAATAAGTTGTAAACGAAATGTAGTTTGCATGATACATTTCAGTATTTTAGCTGCTTGCAGAGTGACCTGTTTATGTATCTATACATCTGTATTCATTATATTTGAGAGTAAGTTCAAGAAAAACTGGCAAATTCACACAACCACTGATAAGTTTGGACACATCTTCTCATTCAATGTATTTTTTTTCTTTATATTTACTACTTTCTACATTTTTTATGCATACAGAAGAAGACATCAAATATATGAAGTTAGATATATGGAATAATGTAGTAAATAAAAATAAAAGTGAATAAATAATAATAATAATAAAAGCCGCAAGCGGCATCGAACGGCCCTCGTGGGCCGTGCTTCGCACTCGGCCGACACCGCACTCCCTGTGGATGGCGCTGACGCGCCACTTGTCCCTTTTTTATTGTGGCTTTGGGCTGCACTTGTCACCAAACAAGTGAAAACACATTGGAAGTGCTGATGCACAAAATGCAAAGCGTCTACATGGGCTTCGCTCATGCACTCATCATTGCGGAAGCAATAGGCCCTACGCCCTGTATGGGCTCAGGCCTAATAATAATAATACATAAAAAATCCAAGTAGTCACCCTTTGCTTTGTCAAAAAATATTCAGTAGACTTATTTTTTTTTCTTTACTACATAATTCCCTATATCTTGCTTCCATATTTATAAAATGTAGAAAGTAGTAAACAAAAAACAAAAACAAAAAACTGAACACACACACAAAAAAAACCCAAAACACTGAATGAGATGGTGTGTCTAAACCTTTGACTGTTGTTGTTTAAACATACACAATCAGTGAAAAGTTTTTTATTTTTAGTTTTTTATCTTCATACATTTGATTTCTTTTGTATAAAGAAAAAAAAAACCCTGAATGACTTTTTACTGGACATAAATGGCCCATAAACATACAGCTCATAGACGTGTGACTTTGTATTGTATTGCACTTCTAGCGTCCTCTTTCTATGATCCTCATCAATAGAGCTTCACAATGAAAAGAAATGGAGATTCAGTCATTTTGTCTGTATGTTTTTTTAAATAAGACATCTGCTGCTAATCCTCCATCATTAAAACATGTGGTTTTGGCAGGATTTCAGACTTTGGAGGAAAAAAATCATGCCATATTTTGTGTTAAATGGCTCTGATGTTTTGAAAATGAACGCTGAATGCCTATAACTTTTTGTCCTGTTGACAGATTTTACATTTTTCTTTTACTATGGATCATACCTGGACGACTAAGGGATTACACAGACACTGAATGCCATTGTGTTTTATTTTAATTAAACAAAATAACATTGGGTCAAAAAAAATTGTCATATTGTCTAGCCTTGCCAATTATAAAATCAAAAACCGTGCCATTTTTGTGGAGATAGTTCAAGTCTGAGTCTGCTGTTGCATTTAGGCTGCATTTGAGGCACTGATTATAAAGTGGATGTGGACAAAATGTGGTTTTTCATATCTGAAGACATTGCTTGTATCATTGGCCTTTCACAGTGTTTTATCAGCTCTGTGCAAAGCGTCTGTGTGAAATGTGCTGTGCCGGCTTTTCTGAATGGAAAGTGGAAGGAGCCTTTTCTTCTGGAGATGTCTGTCTTATGAGAATTCTGTACAATTGGTTCCCCGCTTGCTCTGCGTTACTTATTTTAATGAAAAGAGCCATTGATGTTGATCTGTAAGACACTACAAGGGTGTTTCATGGCTTATGTCTATCTGTCTCCTCAGTGATACTGGACTTAAAAGTGTGATGTTAATGGTTAAGAGTACCACCCGTCCTCTTTAAGTACTGCATTTTACAACTCCAGTGGAAGAAGTTCAGAGATATGGATGATTGAAGTAATAATTATCTCTTGGTTAAGATTTAGTGGATATAAGCTAAAACTGCTCTTACTCAAATGTTGGTTGTTTCGTTCCTATGTTCTTCAAACTGTCTGGCAATTACAGTTTGTGTCAGTGCAAAATCAAGGGCTGTGTCTTTCTGAATCTGAAAGGAAGTTCTGACCTGAGCTCTACTCACAGAACTCAGATAGAAGAGATTATTGTACATCAGATCTGCGAATCAAACCAGTTCTCCCCAGAGACAGTTCAGAAAAAGTTCTTTCAATCAGAGGAGATGAGATCAAATGGCTTAAAATTTTCTTGTTGGGTGAATGACATTCATCTGACTCTGACCAGATATAATTTTGTAATAAAAAGTCTAATAAGAAAATCTATTTTCACACACCACAGGATCCACAGTGTAACTCTCCTAAAGCAGAAACAATGCTGCTTGCAAAAATGTAAATCAGTTATACAATGGACTCAGGATAATTGCACACATTTTAGTTTTACCCAATACTCAGCGTAGATACTGTAGATCTATTTAAAATAAAAATCAAATACATTTCACAGCAATGTTGAGATATAAGTAAATCCAAACAAGTATTGATCTTTTTACTAATATCTGAATTTCCCAATGCTTCTGTATTTGTGGTATACTTGAGTTATGCATGTCTATACTGTGTAAATTATGTCCAATTAGGCCTATCATGATTTATCATGTTTTGATCCATGATATCGCTGCAGAGAAATACCACGATAAACAATAATATGCCACTAACTCAAAGCAGGACAATCTCAGTGAACACATTTTAAAACACTGAGCATCATTAAAAGACGTGAGCAAAAAACAAATAACAGAATGAAGCCATAAAAATGACTTATTCACCCTCTCCAGCTCAAATCTTATCATATCACAACAAAAATAATCTCCCCATTATTGGAAAGAGTAATAGTAATTCTTGTGACAGGCCAACGCCCAATAGAAAGAAACACACTGAGCAAATTTTTTGTTTTAATACTGCCTGACAACAACATGTTTTTGCCGTTGAGAATAGCCTTGTTTATGATTTTATGAAGGAAGTAATGATTTTGTCAGGTCCTTGACAGTAATCTAGAAACCTCACGACGACAACGAGGCTTGAGTGCAGCACTTGAACGAAAAGTGCCCTGTGTACTGAGTCAGTGTACACGCAGCAACATGCAGTACACCACAGACGACCTCACTGACTAGAATGATCAGTGTCATTTGTGGTGATTATTTGTAATTATTCCAGTTAAGATTAAGATTAACATTAATTGCAGTTGGGTCCTGCTGAGGTGTTTTGGTAATAATATAACTTAATATAATGTAAACTGTTGCTGAGTTTGACATGCTCACACTATATTTTAGAGCTTTCAGGGTGATATTTGGACTTTTAAGCGTATCACCGATCAGCGTTAATCTTCAGCATTGAGCGATATTTTATTTTGGTCAATCTGCGGGCTAAAAAACACACACAAAGCTTTATATTAACACTTTAATACGAGGAGACAGCTGCACAAAACGTGACTAGATGGCTCTTTTATAGGCTTTTATAGACTCGTACAAACGACATAATTTGGGGGAAATAACCAAAATCGGTCCTACATATCGACTTATAGGCTTATAGGCCATCGGTTTCTTTGGATTCTAAACAATCGCCATCAGCATTGGCGATAAAAAACAACAACATATCGATCGAGCTTTAATAATTGGTCATGTTTTCATCTCGTGCTATTGCGTTACTCTTGAAGATTTTACAGACTGGTTCGCATTTGGTTAGAGTTCGGTTATAGTTTGGTTAGCCAATGATGCTTCCCCGTTCTCCTCTCTTACCATGGAAACAAAATTACATAGGGTCTGCTGATTGACGAGGACAGGTAGTCATTTTCCGGTGGATGCTCTCGTGTTCCTCTCACTAGACACCACTGACAAGTCTTTTCTTCTCCTTGTCCTGAAGTCTTGAGACCTTGAGAGCTGAACTCAACTATGTGGAAAAAAGTACACACTTATCTCAGAGTCCAACAATACCCCGTGCAAAATGGCGGCATTGTTGTAAAGGACGAAAGTGGTACATTGCTCACCGGTGTACACTGCCTTATTTATGGTTTTTATTGCTTCCAATCGATCCACGCACGCCCATTTTCCAGCTCAAAATCAATATCCCAATTGCATTTGTTTTTTTTTCCCCACTAACCTCGGCTAATTCCATTGCTCAAAATAAAACCTCCTAAATACCATTCATCTCAAAATGTCATGCTGGAGGTAGAAAGTATACTGTCTTACGTAACTGTAGCATTTAGCCAAGCGCAGTCATGGCATCTATTGAACTATTGGCATTTCAATGACCAAATGAACATCGGAAAGCGTAGTAAAGCATCTGACGGACATGGTGGGATGAAGCAGGAGAAAAAGTCCACAGGAAGGAGGGCTGTTAGAGTATGAGGAAGGACAGGACCTAGCTAGCATCTGTTAGCGCTCAGCCAGACCCCGACACTTCCAGGTAGGGGGTAGACTCCACTGCACTCCTCTGCTCTTACTCAGCGTGACTGCCATAATTGGATTTGAGTTGTCCGAGGCATTGGCGATGCGAAAAGCTGTGGTGAATTTACTAATGGGTTTCTGAATATGAAACATGATCAAAACCATCACTGTGGCTGTAGTATCCTTCAAATTAGCTGTTAAAGAGATTTGTGCCATGTTAGTTTTTTACATAACGTTATGTTTGGGGGTCAGTATTTATTGTGGGTGTTTTTTCTTTATACTTTAAACTTTTGTTACTTCCTGTAATTGTCATATGTGTTTTAGCGTCTGTATAATCTAGATCAGGGGCGTCAAACTCATTTTCAGGGCCATATCAACAAAATGGCTGTTTTCAAAGGGCCAGATGTAACTAACAATAAGATAAATGTCACTAAATGTAACCAAATTTAATGTGAAATAAATGCAGATACTTTTTAATCTGGCTAATTAACCGTTTCTATATTTATTGCTTATACAAGTTACAAATATTGCATATGGATTTGCATAGACATGAAAAAATGGCTGTTTAACTGTATCTAAGAATAAACTGACATTTTAAGACAGTCATACCTTTTAATTTCCTTTGTTGCGGGCCACATAAAATGACGTGGCGGGCCGCATTTGGCCCACGGGCCTTGAGTTTGACACATGTGGTCTAGATAATGATTATGATTATAAAAATCATAGCCTCATCCAGAAAGCTTTTATAAACAAAACAATATTTCAGGTAATGAAAAGGGCACTATTCACTTCTCTACACTATTGCTGAAACATTTTGGCTATTATCAAATTCTTTTAAGTAATAATTTTTTGTTTTATAACTGTCCTGTCAAATTGACCGATTAGCTAAACCATTTAACATATTTAATAGTTTCTAATAGAAAATGTCAAGCATCAAGCAGAAGGCAGCATCATTTGTTCTTGCGGAAGCCGTGGGTTACATTAGGACATGGGATTGATATGAGTGTGGGTGTGTGCTGCTTTATTTGCCATTAGCTCACTGTGTTTAGCATCGTCTTCTTGCCCTTGTCAGCTGAGGAGGAGGCTGGATCTGGCCTGCGTTCATATACCATAGCAACAGAAACTCACATTTATTACATGTTGTGGAAGCGGAGGATGATGGGTATTATTCACAAACCCATTCCTAGAACACGGATGAGGTTTTCACGTGTTCTGTTCGGTCTTTGCAGAGCTCAAAGATTGCTCGTGTGTCCTGAATAGAACAGATTCTGCATGTTATTATAGCAGTGTTTCTCAGACAGGACCAGCAAACACATCACACACAAACAAGCACGTATTTATCTCTAATTAATAAGACCAAAAGAAAAATGGCTATATACCTCTTCCTACTCCTTCTCTCCTCTTCACCTGTCTCCTCTTCACCTGTCTCCTCCTCACCTGTCTCCTTCTCCTCTCTCCTTGTGTGTGTCATAGAGCCGTTGCTCCGAGCGCTGCTGCAGAAAAGCTTGTTTTAGTTTTCTTGTTCTCACGTGTTTTTTGAAGGGAACGTTTTTTTTGCTTAGACTCACAGTTTGTTTTCTCATTGTACTTGGACTCGTATTAAGCCGAGGGTCAAGTGTTTCAGTCAAATGTAAATCAGAAGCTAGATGAGGTACTTTCACAAAGGCCTCTGCTGTCGATGTGCAGTGTCGTTATGAATGACACGCAGCTGAGCTTGTTAATGTTTAACAAATGAAATAGCTAAGAGCTAAACTTATGTTTTATTTCCATTCTGATTGTATAGGTTTAACTGAAAATTAACAAAATTGACACTGAAATAAAATGTAATTTTATTATATTTTTTTCTTGCGGACCTCCGGGGGCGCTGGAGGGCCATCAGTGATCAGCGGACCACAGTTTGAGTGCCACTGCTTTATAGCCATGTGAGTTCATTAAGTATGTGCTGATCTGCTGTACATGCCACATAGAGAGTACTATAAAAACTGCAAGATTTATTGGCAAGTAAGTATGACTTTGAACAATAAGTGCTTTGCGGACATATTTTTACTGCATATGTGGGTGATTCAGTTAATACTGGAGTGGTGCTGGAGCAGTGTGAAGTATAAGAACTGTGCAGATGGTTTGGCACCACTGAAGCCTCCCTCCTCCTTCACAGCTAATGGTTTATGTTGTAACACAAGATGCAATAGAGTGTGGAGTTTGCTGTGAAATGAAGCTATGAAATTAAATTAGATTTACAATTTAAGCAAACAGCTGACGCTGCAATTTTCTCTGAAAATACCATAACAACTACACTTTGTACTCCACACTTAATATACTGCATGTTCCACACATACTCATGTTCATATTTATCTGTATGTAGATGTAAAAGGGGCTTCAGTTTGTGAAGAGCCTGGGCAATGACCTGGTCTGTCTTACTTCTTCACCTTAAGGCAGTGGTTCTCAAATAGTGGGGTATGACTCCGGGAACATGCTTTTCTTTTGCTGTACTAGAATAAAGTGTAATTGCACATCCACTACTGTAGGTGGCAGTTGCGCTCTCATTGTCAGAGTGTGCGCAGGCCCTACACCATAGAGCTAGAGAGACACTTTTGATAAAGAGACACTATAGAAATTTTTTTTAACAGGGATGAAAAGAAAGGCAGAGATAGACGGAGGTAATGAGACGCACGAAAGTCACCTGAAAAGTAAAGTCCAGCTAAACATGGAGCAGGAGCTGAGAGTTGCAGTATCAGGCTTCAAACCCCGGTTCGAAAAGCTGTGCCCTGCAAAACGTGCTCATCGCAGCCATTAATCCTGACGTCTTCATTTTGATAAAGAAAAAAATTAAAAATAGTTTTATTCATTTTTGTCTTGTTAATGTTGCTGATCAATGAATTTATTATTATTTGTTGATTTTATTAAATTTTAATGATAGAAAATAATTGAGAAGCACTGCCTTAAGATGACTTAAACTTTCATTAAATGTTTTATTTAAAATGAAGTTTAATGATTGTTTCGTTTTTATTCTTTTGCTTTTTGGAGAAATTGTGTTTCACAGTCAATAGTGCTAGATATAAATAATAACACCTGTGACCAAAGGTAAAAATTACAATACTGTTAATACAAGTAGCACAACTGGCATTGCTGCTAGTAACAGACTGCTGAGTTTCCATTTTCACCTGACAGAGGCAGGAGGCAAGAAGCAGGAGGTGTCCATTACTCCCCCTGTACCTCTACTTTAAAGATACACTGTGGAAGTTTTCTGGTGTGCTACTTTCCAGGCATAGCAATGTCTTCTCCAAGGAGAATAGAAAGTTTAGAACCTAAAACCTTCCACAGTGCCACTTTAACCAACCAAGAGAACATCTGCCCAATGCACCACTTTGTTGCACTGGAATCATCAGTTCTCTGGATACTTACTGTGGCTGTTATTTGGTTGTGAGCAAAACCAATTTGCCTGTAGCAATGCTGGAGAGAGCTGTCTGCTCCTCATTTAAATGAGCTTTCAAACAGAACTGTACCACAGTGATGTAAATGAAGAAGCAATTACCCTGGTCCTATGGATAGAGCAGATACACAGAGACACACGGCACTTATTATTTAAGACGTCAGCACAAACATACTGCATGTGTTTGAATCACGGTGGAGTGCTCCTGTATTCATGAGTCCTCACTGGAGAATGTGTGGCACACTTAGTGGATTTTTGGATTTGCTCTTTGTTTTTAGGTTTAACAAATTGTACATAACCCTCATTAAAACTAAAACACATCTATTGAATTTTCATTGTTTTCTCTGCTGTGTATTTTTGTGCTGATGAATGCTGCAGAGTATGACAGAAAGGTATGAACGCCTTAAAGTGGTTCACAAATGTCACATAGCCTCTTTTCAAAAGAAACAAACAAACAAACAAAACCAACAAAACACCTGAATGAAAATCTGCTGCTTGCTCTGGTGAAATTCCAGTATGAAGAGGTGGAGGTGTTATTAATCAAATATTACACTGATTAACAATACCTCCACCTTTCTGATGCATTTTAATGTTGTTTCCTCATCACAAACAGACCTGGAGTTGTGTTTTGTTTCATTCACACATGTTTTACCACACAAACTTTGCATACAGGATGATTTCTTCTCTCAAAGTGAAAATGCTCTGTTCCACCTTGTGATGTCATGTGGTGATACAGGAAGTGCTTCACAGTGTTTACAAACTCCATACACTTTCGGTAGAGTCATTCGGACGATATCAGCCATGGAATTGCTGATCACTACTGAACTGAGCGTAAAAGGTAACTGTTAACTTGAAAAATTCTACTTCATGACATCACAGGGTGGAACAGAGCATTTTGAACTTTGGAGACGTAGACAGACTAATAATAAAGGGTTACCAAAATATGTGTGGATGAAACAAAACCCAACTTTAGGTATGGCTTCGAGGAAGTAACAGGATTATAACATGACTGAAACCTCATAGGGATCCATTTTGTGTAATATAGGACGTTTAATACAAAATACCCAAAGTAAAGCACAACACATCTTCTTTAAATATGATCTAAATGTTACATCATTTTGTTTTTCCGTATGACCACACAAACTTAAAAGCGGCATTGTTCTCTCTTCCATCTCCACCCCTCTGTACACAACATATATCCACGGATTAACCCCGTCATCTCGCTTCGATATTACTCCGAGATGAAGCCGCCTGTTGTACCCCCTTCACCAGACGACGATGACAATCTCACAGAGTCAACAGAAAGCCCATTACTGCCACATGGAGCCAGATAACAACACCTGATAATAGGAGCCTGAGGAAGAGGAGAGGCGCCTTCTTTCCTTTCTAAGTGATGGCCAGGGCATGGCTTCAGGCTGACCAAGGCCTAATAAAACCAGGCTGACCTTCTGTAAGATCAACAGGGTCCAGCATCGATAATAACAGCTTTATACTCAACGATGATTACAATAGTTACTGTGCTTGCTCTTACTACACAAAGAATGGATGAAAAATGGTTAGGTATTTGAACAGTGCAAAAGCCGTGTATTGAAAGAGCCTCCACGCCCCTCCGAGATGTTCCCACTGATATTTAATGAAGAGAGATTTGGAGCCCAAGCTTAAACAGTGCCTGAGGGTAACATCTCCAAACGTTTATAAGAGCAGCCTGACACACATAAAAGCACAAATTCTCACCTGGAGGGTCGCAAAGCAGCACAATGCATAACAAGTCCCAGAGTGGAGATGCTTAAGCAGAGGTTAAAAACAGGTGATGCACTGATACACAAAACAGTACCCTCGGCAATTGTACTTTGTGGTTAAGTACACGCTGTGCCAAGAGTATAGTAAAAATACATTCAACAGAAATTTTTAGATCCTACAGAATTGCAATGAAGTAGTGCGTTATGGATAGTGGCCACTGAGGTCCAGCAAGTTCAACAAACCAATGTAGGAACGTCCATAACCTATCTGGCACAACACAAAATAGACCAATTTGGGGATTTTATGTCAAGATATAATGTGAGGCAAGTGCGACTGTAGTATTTTAGGCGTGTGCGGGTGGACAGTTATTTTTATCTGCACTACTATTCATGAGGAATTCAGCCTTTTCCTCTCGTGTTTGTTATTTTCTGATAACACAATGAATAACCTTGACCCAGAGATGAAATTCAAAGAAGAATTTACTAAATCAACCAGTAAAGAGCAATACTTGTGCACGGAGTTTGTGCAACTGACAATCCCAGGCAGAGATTGAATGTTTACGTCTATACAATGAGTTTTTATACGCATACTATAGTGGGAGGCAACCACGGATTAGACTTAGCGCCTCTTCGTTGGTGCACAAGCCAGGCAGGCCTCTTGGCGCGTGGCACAGTCTTATAAAACTGTTGTCTCTTGCTATGATTGCTGACACATATTTTGCTGAAGCTTAACCAGGGTGACAAGTCATGAGTCAGTACATGCCTAACAATAAGTCATTGCCCTGCTTAGTTATTTGATTAGATTTATAGATGGATGTAGAATATCTTGTACATGTCCTGAACATATGTGTCACACAGCTGTAATCAAGTCCTCGTCTACATGAACTATAGCAATATAATGACAAACTATGGCAGTGGTTATGCAGAACAGCTAAGCATAGTTATTTATCCTAACACCTGCTTCCTCTATGGGGACGAAAATCAGGTCTTCATGACGTAAACCCTTTTATTATTAGATAAACAACAACTGAAGATGAGCTAGCCCAAGTTAGACTCACATGCTTTTTTATTTTTATTCCAAAAAGCAATAACACTTTATGAGTTGTGCTTTAACAGCTGCATCTGAAAATCAGCACAGGCTTCATTACCGGGGAAGAGGGCGTAAAAGTGATCTCCGCACTTAACCCTCCAGAGACCCCCCCCCCCCCCCCCCCCCCCCCCGGTCGCTGAGCAGGGCCACATCTTCACGGCTCACTACGTTCATGGACATCGTATAAGGCTTCTCGTTTGGAAACACAGATCCTTCAGAGTTCAGCCTGAGTGGTGAGCTGGTGCCACGGTCCGGTCAGCTAATTCACATGTCACAATCTTTCATTTACCCCTGTGGCCTGCAACTTACCCGACCCAGCCAAACGGAAAAGTCCATGGCTTAGAACGTTCCTTGGTCGCCTTCCATGCAGAAAAGATGAAGAGAAATCAGTCCTAGGCGTCAAGGGCACAATGAAATGAATGGAAATGAAGGAAAAGACAACAGCTAAACATACTAACATTAATACTAACACATACAGAGTTGCCAAGTCTGCTTCTTTACATCGACTTTGGGCTTCTTCCTTTAGAAAGTCACTTGCACATTTTGACAGTCGTGGGTTGCGTTTTTGGGGCTTGCTCTTGAGAGGCACATTCACATCATAAAAGTATAAATTATTTTTAGCTTTCTTTCAGTTCTGTTTCACGGTAATAGATCTAGACCAAACAACTGAAATACAGACAGGTAGTGTTTCAGATGTTATTAAAGTGTGCGTATCTCATTAGCGCTCGTTCAGCAGTTTCGGGCTTTTTTTTCCAAAGGCTTTCTTGTTGCTTTCTGAGAATCTGGCTGTTTTATAATTGTTTTCAAACTCAATTTCAATTTTAATGAACAGACTCGATACTCAATACTGATTCTGATAACACAATGATAATTAAAAACACCTTCTTTAGACAATAGAAGAGTGAATAGTGATTTTCAATATTAAAAGGTAGTACTTTCTTTTATATTCCCATGTGGCCTTGTATCTGTGTAATCCCTCATTGGTTCAGGTTGGTTCCATAGTGGTTCATGGGCGTATACTCGTCTGTGTGTCTTATATTTCTGATCCAGCTCAAGATTATTCTAAAGATATCCAGGAAAAGTTCATTTGTCCTGTGAATATCGCTTTCTTACTATCGATACCTACTCAAATTAGTATCTACTTTCGATACTAGTGCTACTGATTAGCATCTGATTTTCACTACTTTTGACAAACCTGCAACCCTGGCTAGATATTCCTAAAGAAACGGTATTGCAATAATCATAAACAGTAAGTCAAATTCAAGTGAACACACAGCCCACAGACGCATGTTTTACATTCACTCGGACAAAGTGAGATTCCAGCTGAGTACGCCCTGCATGTAAATTACTCTTACTTTTGTTCTGCCTGCGTGTGGAGTTAACACTTGTCAGAACAACTTATAATCAACAGATGCAGCAAACACAGGTACACACTAATCAAAGTACACACACGAGCGGTGGATTACAAAAAATGGTAATACAGTCATTTGTTTGATTACGACTGGGGAACAGCTTCATAATATCTTTGAGTTAGTTTCTAATTAAACGTACTAATTTAATTTTTGTCAAACTTGGATGAAAGTAGCTGGAGTATTTGAGGTACAGTTGTTTTTTTGAGAACTATTGAGACAAAGCGATAAAAGAAGCTGGTGCAGTTGTATTGTTATTCTATTGTTATTTGCAGTGCTGTAGTGGTGTCGGTGTAAAGTGCTTTCCTGAGGCTTTCTTCCATAATTTTACTTTTTGGATGAATACTAAATTTTGTCTTCAAGTACAAAAATACCCAAAGTTAGGGTTAGTCTGATTTTTCAGCTGATATATGTCTTGCTGTTGTGATAATCAATAACCAATATTTACTTGTGAGAGAGAAAATTATTAGTTTGATTCTTCATAATTGTGTGAGCATCTTTTGGCTTTATTGTTCTTTTACTACTTCTAGAAATTTCCAGTAACCACAAGTTTAAAAGTACACTATATCATTTTTGGTGGAGGGTCTGCCACCTGCTTGTGTTCCTCGAGATGTTATTGTCATGCCTAGAATGCTCCACAGTATGGCATTAAAACAGGAATTTTAATACAAGATCTTATGATTGTCTAAGTCTAAAAACTGGCAGCACCAGAACTGAAAAGGGAAAAAACACATTTGGTTATTGTTGTGGAATTTCTAATAGTTTGCATTTGTCAGCTGAGGGCGAGATGACACTGCGAGGGACACAGCTCTTTGACAATTGTGCACAGTTGATTCAATAAACCAGACCTTTGATTCAAGACAACTTCTCTGTTGATTTTTATATCTTTAAGGCTTTTGACAATACAGTAGAGTATTTATACCACCAAAACAATCTTGCCAGTTTAGTCTAATCAAAGTGGCTGGAGGACGCCAGACACACGAACAAGAGATACACCTTATACATAACAACAGATGGTATTATGAAGGTTATGTCAAAATGATCCATAATAATACAAATAAAGATTTATGCTAAAGAAAGCCATAACATTATTTTGCTTCCATGCAAAACTGGATCAATTGTTGTCATAAATTCACTTTAATAATCTGGTGATAAACATTTATACTCACTCTGCTCCTGCTCCTGTTTTTAATGTTTTAGGTACTTGGACGTAGGTAGTTTTGTTTTGTTTGTTTTTTGTTTGTATTGTTCTGTGCTTGAACAGGACGCCCATGAAAAGGACAGAGTGAGGTTTCTCATCAGGCTTTCCCTGTGTAAATAAAGATAAAAAAATAAATAAAAATCCATTTTCATAGAGACACCACCAGGCTTGGTTACAGCTCAGACCTGTGGAGAGGCAAACCCACTCACAATGCATGTTTTCGTAGGTACTAATAAATAATAAAACTGTATTGAATAAATGGAAGATATATCAGTTTAATGCCATACTGCGGAACATCCCAGGCATAACATCTACATGAAGACAAGTAGCAGACCTCCCACCAGGAAAGTTACAGAGCACTTTTAATGTATAAGGTGGTAAAAGTCTAAGGTTAGTCTGCAACTTTTTGCTGATTTTGTTATACCTGGATTTGCCAAGTCCACCCTTTTCGTCAGCTCTGGCTTCAAGGACGAGACCTGGAGTGAACTGCTCGCCTCCTGTCCTCTCTCTAAATTCGGATATGCTCTTCATGTCTTTACCTTTTCTTCAAATCTTGCTGTAGCTCTTGAATGAATAATGTAGCACGAGGCTTTTCAGATTTGTGGTGGTAGCAAGGACGCGGCGGCGGAGAGGACAAGCTCACAGACCCTCAGCTTACGTGCCTGTCTCTCCGGCTCTGCTCTAACGTTGGAGTGGCTATAGATTCACTGTGTCAGGAGAGGTGATGGAAACAGACGAGCATGCATTTAAGTTTGAAGCATCCTGTCAATTTGATTTATTATAGCATAACCTGACCGTTTCCCTATGCAGCAAGATGTGCAAATGTTTGGGATGTGGAGAGAATGGCTACAATTTGTCAAAGAACATTTTTGTGCATCTTTGTGTCTTAAATGGAGAGCAAATAGCAAATATATCATTTTCAGTTCCAAAACAAAATCTGTATCATTTAAGACAAAAAAAATGCCAAGTGTATTTCTCCAAACTCTGATCCCTGCTCCAAACCACAAATGCTTTTAACTGACAGAAGATTGGCTTGGGACCCCTCAGTTTAAAAGACTCAAGCTGATCACTAACGAGTTTGAGTAATTTTATATCTTGATTCTTAAATTGCACAGGCAAAAAGGATAAACATAAGTTAGAGGATTTTCTTAATTCAGACAAGTCAGAGCATGATATTATAAAGTACAATTAAATATATCAGTTCACAAAAACATGTATAAGTACATAATTAAACTGAGAGAAGAATGCTGCTGTGTATTTAAACACACTGCACTGCCAGTATAAACTGAAAAATGGCTTGTTGCGTGTGATTTCCCTTTGGGAAGTGTGCATATTTTTTCTGCTGTAAAACTGGTATGTAAGGGAGAGCATTCAGCGAGTGCAAAAGTTTGTGCCTCTGCTGCTGTGGGCTTTTAAAGTGTTGCTAAACGTGGAATGACAAATTGCAGAAATACGTGCATGAAAGTGCTCGCGCCTGTGGCCTCAGAGCAGTGCAGGGACAGAGACACATCACACCTCACCCAGGATGATAGGACTGGACCCTGCAGTCTCCACTTTAGGACAGACGTGTGAAAGCCCAGTTTGATGGACAGCTGCTGTGGAACGCTCTGGATCAGTAGAAGACTTGTGGGAGCCAGGGCCAAAGTGTCACAGGTAAAGAGTTTATTACTGCTGCTTTGTAAAAAACATTGTATTATTGAATCTGTCCTTTTGGCTGTTTTAAAGCATTTAAAATCAATAATGAAAGTCCTATAAGTGCACACAGTGCAACTATGCTATCACACAGTTTTTGCTCTGATAACTGTAATAAACCTGGCAGCACCCGCTAAACAGATTCATTTGCATTTATTCCGCCTCCTCCACATGTTGGCGAAACACTTTGTTTTACATATTAATTTACTCATAGGAGTAAAATTGCATTGCGTCTTCTTTAGCGACTCTGTGAGAAATTGCATTGGGTTTTTGCTCCTTGTTTAGCACATTTAGCTGTTTAGCACATGAGCAAATACTTGATCAGTGAGGCCCTTAAACATCACTTGAACTTGATTCACATCTGGAAAGGGCACCTGAGGTAAAAATCCCAAGCAGATGATTGGTTGTGTGGACCCCCCATAAAATAGAGTAGATGACAGGAACCACAACAACAGCAGGATTTCACCTTGTTTGCCTCGTAGGCTTTTAAGCGATATTGCTGACTTCACCTTGAAAGTAACGTCGGCATGTAAATCTTCTTAATGCCATGCTTCAATAAACAGCACTATTTAGGTATTGCATGAATATTCCCCTTGCTTCTCTCGTACACTGGGGTTTTGTGGAGATTCAGAATATGCTACAGACAGCATGAATTCTAAATCTATGCGTGAAATCTAAATAGAGCAGCCAGCGGCAAAACTCCGACTTTGTCTTGGCGGGGAAGATGAATGGAAATATATATTTAAACCAAAAAGCATAACCTTTATGTTCATATGAAATTATAGCCACTTGAAACAAGAATTGCAGATGCATGGCAATTATGTAGATTAGTAGATCCCTAACAAATCCACTGCATCTGGCTCCTCCTCCGCCCACCGCAGGAGTTTTGAGATAAACTGAGACTAGAGTGCATGGAGTACACTGGCACAGAGCTAAAATCCACCTGTATATGCTATTATCAGAGTGCACACACACAGGCCGGACCCAGCGCCACTATCCAGACCTGTTTTGCTGTGCTGGTGCTGCAACACTAACTCCAAACTCTGGTGCAGAGAACAACAGCCTGACAGGTTGAAAGTTTAAAGACAGACGCTGTAAACTTTTGAAGAGAGAGCTATGTGGAAGCAGAGGGACCATTGTCTGGAGCCCTGAATCCACCGCGCTTATGGACTTACACCAGGTAGTGACCAAAGAGGGGAGGGGAATGATTATTTTATTGAAGCAAAACACATGGAAGACGTATATTCTTCTATTTACATGCATGTTTGTGAATGACTATATTTTGTCAGAGAGAGGGTAAGAGGGGGACACTGTCAGGCGAGAGGGGGGGTTCACGCTTATTTAGCATCATGACAACACTAATCTGTAGTCCAGGCATGTCACCGTACAGTTACACACCTAAAAATACCACTGTCACACTTGCTTTACATTATTTCTGGAGATATTCCCAAATTCCTCTATTTGGTATTCCGCTCCCGGATCCCCTGGTGAGTTGGTTTCACACAACATTTAAATTCTGTCTGCAGAGATTTGCTGAAGTTCAAGAGCATTAGTTGGAGGCACTGATGCTGAGTGATACTGCTAGCCCTGCAGTTGTTGTCCCAAATTATCCCCCAACGTGTTAAATGGGCTTGATTACTAGCTTTTTTATTCGTACAAGCTTGTTTACAACTTCAGTCGCATTGCAAGCTTAAACCGCTAAAATCGCTCTAAATATCCTTGCATAGATTAGCTTTCGTAAATGTCGTATTGAAAAGATTACCCCTAAATTGATCTGAAATGACTAAGTGTACGGTTAGCAAGGGGCTGGCAGTTAAGACAAATGTTTGGGTGTGCGACTTCTGGGGGCTTAGCAAAACAACTTATAGACCAATGTGGCAGTAACACTATCTCGACAACACCAAATTGCAGTCAAATGCTCGTAAAGGTCAACTCAGCAGACGTACTTATTGTTGTAGAGGGGTAAACACAGCGGAGTCAAGTCCCCCTCTCGTCAGCGGCGCTAAAAGTCCACAAGATCACGGCACCAGCTGTTTGTACTTTTTTATCCCAAGCTTCCAACTGTGACATTGGTGTGAAATGACTCGGAGTGACAGGAGGTCCCCACTCGCTCCCAACACCTCAATCTAATGGAAAGAGGTGGACCGGGAATGCTACAGCGTTCCAGAAACCAGCTCGAGTTCGGATTTGCCACCTCAGAAAATCACTGGGGTATATCTGCTCTCTTTATCTGTCTCTAATATGAATTCATGCATTTTTCTTTCAGCTGTCATCCCAGTTTACTTGTTGATCAGTCTTTAGTCATAGGCTGCGTTCAGTTGTTTTGTTCTATTGTTGAAACACTCGTCTTCCAGGCTTCTCTAAGAGTTTCTTGAATTTAGATGTAAATTACCGTACTTGTGATTACATTAGTGTTTTCTTCTGAGCTGTTTCATTCTCCTTAACTATGCCATTGTCATTATCGAAGAGTTTAATTGTGAGCCTGTTCAAATCACTTCGACTGAATTAACTCCTTTAGGTATTTCAATTGCAAACCTCCATCAGGAAAAGCATTTTGAGCTGCGCTAATAGATAAAATATAACACAAATTAGCTCATCGCCATGGTGATGGTTAGTGGGATATAAATAGGAAGCGTTATTGTGTTCAACTGCAAAATTGAGATGAGTTTCGAGCAAGATTTGAACGTGTTTGACAAGTTTGGGTCAATCTGGACGTATCGAAATCTGCAGCTCTGTTAGAGTGTTGTTCCTGGTCAGTATCTAGAGACGTCTAAGGAATAAATCATGATGTAAGGTGGGCCCATGCGTGTGGTCAGATTCTTTACCGCAAACTGTAAATACAAACTGAAAGGTGATGGATTATAGAGCATGCCTGGTATATTTGTGGCTGCATACGTAGGTAGTTGTTTTATATTTTGAGCTGGATTTAACTGAAATATACAATTCAATTTAGTTTTGCATTGCCCAAAGTCACAACAGCCTTGCAGGGCTTAACAAAATTGGTGATTTAACAGAAAACCAAGCAGTGAAACAGTCTACATGTCTGTCAAGCAGATTAATCAACGTTCACAGGAAGCAAGAACAGGGATAACTGTTCCAGAGCGCCCCCTGTCCTTAGACCGTTCGTCTCGGTAAGAAACAACCCAGTGCTAGTGTTATTTTTCACCCACTCTTGAAACGTAATTCTTAACCAAATCAAGTTCAAAACCTGATTTGCTTGTGTACTGAGATCCCTTTTACCACGTCATGTCATTGCGAGCATCACCAATCAGATTTCAATCTCCAGTCTGTTCCAATAAGTTTGATTCAATAACGCCCTCTCAACCCCTTTCCCATTGCCTCCCAATCAAAAGCTATTTCATGCTTGTGAAATGCACTTTTCTGAATGAACGCCCACAGCCCTCTGCGATGACAAAACTCCCGTACGTTTGACCGCTTTCAAAGTGACAGGAGGGGTTAGCGCTGGGGATGATGAATTGCACTGCGCCGTTGAAGTGCACTCTAGTGAGCTGTCCTATTTAAATGACAAGATGCCTTTGTAGCTATATGACTGAGTTCTTATGGCTAGACGCTGGAGGAGGAGGAAGAGAAGAAGAAAGCTGGCAGAAGAAACACGTGAAAATGTCTTCCGGTGATGACTTAGCCCTCATCCACCCTGGAGAGAAGAGCAGATCGGCCAACCTGGTGTTATAAAAGCATTGTATCTTTTTGAAATGTGTTGTTGGAGGCGTTGGAGTCTCGAGGGTCAGTGGGCGGCCACAAGGGGGAGCGATGAGGAAACGTGGCGTAAATGCTAGCGTTCAGTAATACATCATGTCCGTGTCAGAATAGGCCATGGCTCTGACGGCGCTGCACTTAAGCTCGCCTCTGTTTCAGTTTGTTTGTCCCGCTCTCCCGGCACATGCATCTGTCAGGGTCTGGCATTTGGATGGCACTGTTACTGAAGGGAGTCATTTATAGAATAAGAATAAGCCTGTCTCCTCTGTTACTATGTACAATAAACAATAGGTCTGAAGTATGGAAGGTCTGATGGATTAAATGAATAATGTACTTCTGCTATTCCTTTGGAGTATTTAGTATTTGCATCTGATGCCCTTCCTGGTCCAAGTTTTCAGGCGAGTGATTATTAAGTGTCATTCCATACGTTTCAGTGATGTTAAAACACAGTGTCATGATTTAGTTTGATACACAGGCATTATAAATCTAAGTACTTTAAAGTCCTAAAGGTAAACAGTGTGCTTTATCTCTCTCTGTCTCTGTGTCTTTATACGATGCAGGGATAACTATATGAACAATCCATTATTTTAATTGTGCTCTAAATGTTTTTACGTCTTATGTAATGCCATTATGAGGTTAGTGTTCTTAATGACTGCTCTCAAATCCCAGTAGGTGGCCTTATTTTGGGTTAGACTCAGGCTGTGGGCAGATGTTCTTTTATTGGACCACTTACACAGACATGTGCTTCTTGCATGTGTCCCATGTTGAACACTTTTAGCTCACTTTCGTTCATGTCCCACTTTGAATCCACCAAATATAAATTATTTCTAACTTATGTTGAAGTCAGTGGGCCTTATGCAGATTAGATTTTCAATTATGGAGTATAGAGTACTACATTTATCCGCATTTATTCTTTTGTTAAACCAGAACCAAAGGCAGAACATTACATTATGTAATAATGACTAGATGAAAGTATCACTTCTCATATGAATGTATTCATAGGAAGTGACAGTGTTGTAGGTTCTGTCGTCTCATAGTCAGGAGTTGTTCTGGAGACACTGCTTTAGTGCAGTTTATGGGCCACATATTTAATGAATGACAGAAGCAGCTTGGCCATTTGGGGCAGTTCTACTGTAAAGAGCTGATGATGGATGGACTGTAACACAACTGATGGCTACGCAATAAATATTTTATAAAAGTCCTGAGTGCTGTTTAAGCTTCAGGAACAGTGCCTCCAAAAGTTTTTAAGTGTGAAAGAGGAGAAATACTTTGTATTTATTTTTGGCCTTGGTCTGATGTTTTGGAGGAATTAGCTGAAGAAAATGCCTATGAAAAATGAAAGACGTCCTAATATTCCTACAGTTATGAACATTCAAATACAGTGTGAGATTGACATTGTGATGTTAACTTAGTAACCTTACCTAAGTACATTCTGTTTTTAACTCCTCCCTAAATTGGGTGTACTCTATTGTTTTCATTGGTAATGGGCAAATACAACGCCCAGATATTAAGCATTCACCACCTATACCTCCCTAGTGTGTCAATATAAAACTGCTCATCAAACCTCATTAAAGGTGGAAAAACATGCCTGAATAATAAATGCTAAGGTGCTTAAAAGGCTCTGCCTGATCCTCAAACTCCATATTAACTGGACCAATAGTACACAGAGATGCTGCTCAGGGGACCTGTTTATTGAATGATTAATAAAAGGCCAAAAGCAAAGTCCTTGGTAACTCAGTGAGATTCAGAGAGCGCACATCTGAGGCTCACAGCACCTGACACTTCTTTTGTTTGCTCCCCTATTAGCTACAAAGCAGATACACATTTTGCATTTGGAGCAGCGGAGTCACTTGTACCTCTTTGGAAAACTAAATGGACCTCGTATTGGCCCTTTATGTAGAACGGTCTCAATATTAAATCTTTTATAGTTGCTGTATGCAAAATGTACTGAGGTATTAAGTGTTCCTGGGGGTTATCACTGCAAATTGATACAAGGTAATTCTTTCCAGTTATCTTGACTTGGCTGGATTGTTTCTGTTCTGGCTAGATTACTTAAATGCAAGGATACTCAACAGGAAATAATAATAATAATAATAATAATTATATCAGACCAATTTAATGCTATTACAACCAGCCCTACAGCACTGTTTACGTTGTTCTGTGATGAAAAAATTACAACCGTTGCAGTACTTATTGCCACTTTAGAGTTAAATATTGTATCTTTTGAATTGGCAAACACATTTAGTTTGTCCTCTGCGATTGACCCAGCCTTCAGTGCCATCGGGGCGACCTGTCAGGAGCAGTAGGTGCCGCAGTGCAGTGCCCGCGGACACATCTCCAGATAGGCCTGATCAGGATTACTTAGCTGGAGGATTTGACCTATTGTGCACATTTTTGGTAGAGCCATCAATGATAACAGTTACCACCATGTTTATATGTAAAAATAACAGGATTGAGCTGTTTTGCTCCATGCCACCTCAGTATTTGTATTCTGCCTGCTCTTTCAGATGGATTGTGTTTCAGTATTGTACTTGCCCCATTCAGCACTACCCTGTTCCTCTCCTTCAGTGGCTGCTGTTCTTTGTGGTTTTATAGTGTCTTTCCCTGGAGTAGATCTATCAGTTTTGCGGTTGTGGTTTTCATTTGTGTTTCCTGTCAGCTCACGTAAAGACAACACTGCGCTGCGGCTTGTTTGGGGGTTCATTTCACGTTGCATATATCTGCAGGAGTTTGTGTTGTATTAGCGCCTGATTGTTTTGTCACACTCACTATCCACCACCTTTAGACAGCGCTCACCTTTTAGATTGAAAATTATTATTTCTGGTCATCACCCGCTCTCCCACGTCTCAGGCCAAACTCAAATGTTTATATTTTTGTTTGTTTTTCTACACAGTGTCCTCGAGTGTTTTGAAAGGTGCGCATGAATAAAATGCACTATTTATTATTATTATGAAATGTGCACGCGTCATGGTGCAATGAGATTTGTTTATTAGGAAACGACCAAGCTCATTGATCATCTCTCATTTAAAACAAAAACAGCTCTATCACAGATTTTGCAGAAGTCCACCATGTTTTTCTATCGTCTGTGTTTTGTTATGGTCCTATAGGAAAACCATATAAATCTTAGCAAGGCAGGCAAGTCACTATCCTCTATTACTTGCACCATTTAATAGGTGTTTTATTGCTATTATTACTAGTTTTATACAGTCTGAATTATTGTGCAACATGACAAAATCTAAATATACCATTTTTTGTGGGTAAAATTCATTGAAAGCACTGAATGAAGCAGATATTACAGGGTTGGAATTGAGGCCATACGCATTACCATACATCTAGCATGCTCCAGCTGAATCCCCATCACTCCAAATGGCATTCATTTGCTGTGTACCTGCCTTGGAGGAAGCTTTTTCAGGGGGAATTCAAAATTAGTTTCCTTAAAATACACTCTTTTTGCTTTTTTACATCTGTCAAGTTGCTCTCATTCAAATGCAGCATCTTGACTCAATTAGAGCAATGAATTTTCCTGTCATTCACAGTACACATGCAAACACGGGAGGCTTGAGGACATCTGACATGGGAGCTCTGCCTCTGCAACTGCCACCTTCAAATGTCAGACAGCAAAAGGAAGACAATAACACTCTAATATAAAAACTCTAATGTGAATTATGAATGCCTCTTTACAACTACCACCACAATAGTTCTTCCCATTCCCTTACTGCTGGCTGCCTTCTTCCAGCTTGGCATTAAAGTTTTATATGTGTTTTGAACTGTTAGGGAGTGCTCTCTTTAGCTGTCAACCTCTGCACTGCACCCCTTTAGATTTATTGGATATGTGACGCTCCGTATTTCTCAGCAGCTCTAGTTACCGGGGCCTGGGTGGTGCGTATCAAAGTGGATTCTACACGCTTACAGTGGTGCCTAATGGTCTTAATGTGAGGTGCTTTTGATGCCCGTGGATCAGGAGTTAACATGGCTGCAGACCCCAGGCCAGGATATAGAGATGCTTTGTACTGTTGTGTTATGGCAGAGCGGCCAATGGGCTGGAGGAGCGAAGCCGGACTCTCATTGGCATTCAGCCCACGTGGTCCAGGCTCTGAAACTCCCCCAGCGCCCGCTATCCCCCGAGCGCCAATCCAAGCCCCATGCTGCTGTCTGCTGATAATAAACAGCCCCTCACTGGGACACAGTCGTAGGTCTACACCAACTTGTGTCTACGCCAGGGCTTGGAGATCTTTACTTTGTGTTCACTGTCATGTCTTTCAAACTGCTACCAACACTGGCTCACTTTGAAGGCTTTGGTGTCACCATAGCAGGAACATGTAAGCTTTCAATGCATGAATCATAAACATGCAGCCTTAGTATTGCAAAAGTATAAAATTCTTTGTACCCCAAGTTACACTGCCTGTCACAATAACCGCTATATCAATATATCATTCAAAATATTTATTATATCGAGCAATATTTGGGAGATGAATATTTATTGTCGTACTTTTTCTTTTCATAACTGGGAAACTTTTTATTATTTTTCTGTTCTTGGATTTTATTTGAGCCGTAGAGGGTTGAATATATAACTTTTATATAACTTTTCATTATAGTGTTTAATTCTGCTGTTTATTGATTGCAGTTTTGTGTGGGGTTACTGTGTCATAAATGAGCTTCAATATTAGCGTTTTAGCGTCATCTATTTTTTCTTCAGCAATTTATCGCACTTCATATGTTGTAATCGTGACAGGCGTAGTGGCAGTAGTAGAAACAGTAATTCACTAAATGTTGTGTCAATGGTGAGAGTAGATTAGCGAAGTGTATCTGATGGAAAAGAATAGAATAGAATAGAATGCATTTATTGTCACTATACATATGTACAACACCACACACATGCACAGCGAGATTAAAAACAACTCACCCTTCAATACAAACAGACATGGAACAATTAAAACATTAAAGCATTAAAACATTAAAACACCCCAGACTACAACTCTCAACAAGATTTACAGTGAATACTGCAGAGTCACATGCTGCACTGAGCAAGTATTGCACTATATTAATTATTGCACTATGTTAAATATTGCACTACATTAAATATATTGCACTGTATCAAATATTGCACTCAGACATATTGCACTGAATCAAATATTGCACTATATTAAATATGAAATATTGCACACAAACGACCTTATTGCACTCAATAAAAATATTGCACTATTTTAAACATTGCACAAGTCGGAGGTCAGTGCATACGTGAGTTCAACAGGGTTATGGCATTTGGGAAAAAACTTTTTTTGAGTCTAGTGGTCCTTGCTTTAATGGCCCTGTAGCGCCTTCCCGAGGGCAGCAGATGAAACAAGTCAAAGCCAGGGTGGGAGCTGTCGTTAATAATGTTTTTGGCCTGAAAAGTCTGAAATTATTGCATGTTGTATAAATAAATTGACACATCCTCGTATTTTTGTGTCCCTAAATTAAGATATGAACATTAATAACAGACAAATCAGGTTCCTTCTTTCCCTGAGGTTGCTCCTGCTAGCATTAGCAACAAGTTTGATTGACAGAGTTGATTTAGTACTGTGGCGTTACCTTAACAGTCTTGCTCCGGATTGGCTCTTCGGTGGCTATGATACTCGCAGTCGGAATTCCAAATGTGAAACTTGGCTCCAAATTCACCCCTATAACTGCTAGCCTCGATGAGCTTCATTTGACTGGAGCCAAATGCGTCACCCATAGAGTTTGGCTTTGTCCGCTTCTTCTACAGTGGGGCCGCTGAAGCGTGACATCTGGCCCGTGCGTTGGGTCAGGGCCGTGCGTTGGGTCAGGCCCGTGCGTTGGGTCAGGGCCGTGCGTTGGGTTGCTCACAGGTCTAACGGTGTGTAGCTGTAGATGGTCGGTCCAGCTCTGTTGTACATCACTGTATGAAATTGACTGTATTATAAATCACAAATTCTGCCAGGACCATTTAAATAGATTTTTTGGCTGGAATTCAAATTCACCAATCACTGTCAGAATATGGCCAAGATGAAATGAAATAAAACCTGAACATCTTTTAAACTGTCTACTTTGAGAAAAAGCACAATTTTTCTGCCAACTGCCAACTTAAACTTTCGTATTTCTTTAAAGTTCAGATGTTTTGGAAACATATCACTAAATCTGACTTTTCCTGAATTAGTACTTTCATTTAGTTTTTTCTTTGCCCAGTTTATGTGAGGAAATCCAGTAATTAAATGAAATGTGCGATCCTACCTCAGGGACAACTCTCTTTCTCTTTCTTGCAGATTTTCCGTTGGCGTGACAACACCATTGCTCCCGCCGTTCCCTCACCCGCAGGTTGACCCCTTCACCCCCTCTGCCCCTCCTCCTCCGGGGCAGGGGCCGCCACAGAAGCATTGGCTCGTTTCCAGGGAGACTCCGATCCTGCAGCCACTTCAATCACGACTTCACCGCTGGGTAAAGTGCAGACCATACACTACGTGACTGTCTGTTTTTAAAATGAGGTCGATAGATTTCAGACATAATGCTTTCGATTTGGGGGTTTGTTGTTTTACGCTCATTTTGCTACGTCTTTGGGCATTCATGTGTCTCGTGGAGAATAGGCATTTTGTCCAGCCAAGCGTGCAGCATACTCAAACAAAGTTGCCCGAGGGTTCAAAAAAGATTATTTTTGGCAATGTCTGAGATTTTGTTGCACTCTGGCTCCAGGTGCAGTGTCAAACTCTACAACTTCTTTTTAAAGAATTCTGTCACTCAGGCAAAGAAAGGTTCACATAGTCATGCGGCTCACATTATTCAAACTTCACTAATGTGCTCTACTTCTGGAGCCGTGCGCTCATGTAACATTTAGGCTGTTAAGTTTGGTTTATTAAGATGCCCATTAGCTACTGAAATGTCAGGGGTCGTCTCAAATTCATTACATACATTATATTGTATAAAACACAAACCACACACAATCGCACAATAATAAGACATGAAAGCCCAATGTAGAGTAAAAAAAAGGCTGTGTTTTGCCGATACTCTGAATACTTTTCCTCGTTGTAGCAAACAAGTGGAGTCAATGTGCCAGACTTGCATAAAAAGAGAACATGTAACACCTATGCCAAATCCAGTGTGCACCATGACAGAGAAAGGAAAAAGACTCTAGAGACCTGAATGAAAGCATTTTTAAAAATTTGCTACATGAATACATACAGTACTTTTACACAGTAGTACCATTCCGTAGCAACATAATATTGGTGGTTCTAGTCGTAAAGTTCAGCACTGCAGGGTGGAACAATATATAACTCATTTTCAGATCTTGGAAAAAAGCACTTTTCCACCTTCAAGGCACTCAAAGCACTTTACATCAAGGAACTACTCACCCATTCACACACACATTCATACTCTAGTGTACTCTGACGCTGGGACCGAGGTGTGTTAAGTGTCTTGCCCAAGGACAGAACGACAGCATTCATCTGTGAGAGCTGGAATCACACCACCAGCCTGTGAGTCTGTGGATCTGAGTGCTTTACCAATGGTGTTTATGTTGAGAGCGTGATTCGAACTGCCACCCTGCCAACACTCTTTCCCCTATATTTCTCTTCTAGACATTATTCATTATGCTTCTGTAGCCGCCACTGCCCTGAGCTGAGCTGTCAATCACGGCTTATGGCCCCTCCGACGATAACACATACCCATACGAACACATTCAAACATTGGTAAGCTGTGCGAAGTGTCTTGCTCAAGGGCAGAACAGCACTAGCGCCATGTAAACGTAAGGCTTTTTGATTTTTTTGGTGAAGTATTAGTTGGATACAGATTTTCCCACCACTTCCGGCGAGCGCGTTTTCGTACTTATGTAACAAATTTCCCACTATCTGCCACATCCATTTTTAGACTTCCTTTTCATTTGGAGCGTTCCTGTCTGCAGCCTCATTTAACACGCCTGGAATCACCTTTTCATCTGTTTATTCTGTCTCCTTCCTACACATGAATCACTCACATGATCTAGTGACTCTTTTGTTTCTCGTGCTGTTGTACCCTCCGGAGCATTTCATCAGCGTGTCCGCCTACTCCCTACTCCTCACTGTTAAATAAACACATCCAGGGCTTTTCTGCACATGGGCTGTCATTTAGGTGTATTTGACCCCATGAGTCAATTCAATCACTGTCTCCCCAGAAGTAATATCCCCTGCTTGGTCTTATCGCAAACTCCAAATGACTCAGCTGCAGACGAGCGTCACATCACAAGAAAGCCCCCCCGACATCAAGGCGGCTTACAGAAGGTCATAAACACTTGCTGCACGACACAATCAGACTTATAGAAGCCGGACCCGTGTCCAAATTATGGAAGTGCCAAGGGAAATTAGCCTCAAAGCTATAGCGCTAACTCCGCCAACTGTTGTGCCATAAGGGAACACAGTGCCTCGTCACAACTGCAGCATATAAGCAGATCTGGTTTGAAGTTGCAGTCTGTTAAAGTGTTATCTCGCTCCAAGACATCTGGGTTTACTACTGTGGCAGCCAGGGATCGTGCCTCCATCACTTTTCTGCTTATCTGAAGGCTGCTATGACACGCACACTATGGCTGGGGTTTTATTGTTTTGATAAGAGCCATGTTATATCTGAAAGTTTCACCAATATAAACATTTTTTTCAACTTTACTATTGTTGTTTCCTTGGAGCACTTTAATATATATATATATTGCCCTATATAACTTTTCTAGGAAGTGTCTGGTATTAGTTTGGTATAGAGCTGCTGCAGTTGTCACCTCTAAACTCCACACTGACAGGGGTCGTGGTGGAAAATTCCCCTAGAAACTAAAGGCATCGACTGTAACGAACAAACTTTATGGGTTTTTCAGAGATTGTGGGCTCACTTCTAATCAAGTCGTACATTAATTAAGATATGAAGGTATTTTTTTAATTTGTTTTCAGTCGAATGATTCAACCATATTCTCATAACAATTCAAATACTGTTTATGTATTAGCTTTATATTATAGCATATCATAACATTATAGTCTATTGATTAGGCTGAGAGAGAATAGTTTGAAAAGAAACAATCCCAAAACGTTTTGCTAAACACTTTCATTTGCATAATGTTAACTGACTGCGCAGAAATGTCAATTGCATGAAATAAAATCACAAACTAAAGTTAAATTGATGTTTTGTGTGTTTATTACATTGACATGAGTGAGTTAGCTGCTAATAGGCTGCAACATCTGCACATTAGTTAGAGCACATCATGTTTTCACAGTTTCATCTATTCCACATAATTTAAACTGTCAGTTTCAGTCAACGTTATAGGTACAGTGCTTTATAATACAGTCTGTTTTTCATAAACATCACCGGGGATCCTTTTTGATGAGATAAGAAAGTGAAAAGTAAACCAGATGTCCAGATATTGCAGAGTTAAGGCAGCATCTAAGTCTTTGTGATCTACAGTTTTTAAAGTCACACTCACGCCAAGTAGAGGTCACTCATGTTAAATCTGATTAGCTTTAAGATAAATCATCGTCTACAATTTCATTTAAAGTTGCCCCTGTCAATTTTAGTTACATGGATCTCTGTTAAACTTGTCTATTTTACATTTATTCAATTACAAATATTTTCGGTGTGAGAAATTACCTTTAAAAATACACATCCTTGCTGCGAGTGACGTCACCTCTACACAGATCTGACCTGTACCTGGGCCTAACTAACTTGTAACTTGGGTCACCTGCCTGTCTTGATGGAGATAGATACGTTTAACGCTACGTAGTGAGAAATTTCAAGCAAAGCATCACCTGAAAAGTCACATAGTGCACCTTTTTACTACTGTTGCATTTGGAATATACAGTATACAGTACAATTTCCGGGCCAGATGAGCTCTCTCTGGTTCAGTCTCGCTCTGGTTGTCCCATATTACTGTGCATAGACATCATCTGCTGTTCTTTTCACCTGTCTGTGTGGTCATAATGTTATGGCATGTATATTTGTTATGTATCCTTTCAGCGTACATTGGCTCATGGCGTCTGTGTCATATTACATTCAACAACACAACATGACTAGCCGTGCGTGTTTCCCACAGCCTGCATCGCTCTCCACTCTCCCATCAGCGCTGTTTTGTATGCATCACCATAACATTTGAATAATATTACAGTTATTATAATCATTACACGGTTCAGTGGAAGAGCGTACACACATCAAATACTGGTCACCACGTTTATATAGAGGTAAACAAATACTCTAATATACCTACACGAGCTTACATGAGCACTGCAGTGAGACGAGGCGTGCGGTGTCTTGCTCAGAGGGGACTGAACCGCCAACCTTTTGGATTACTGGTCAAAAGTTTTACCTCTGAGCCACTGCTGCATCCAGATCTGCACATGGTAGTTCTCTGGCGCTTTACAGTTTTGCCTTTTTAGTGTGTTTAAATTAAGAATATATCAAGTCAAGTCAGTTTTGTGTCTGTTTGATTGATGGAGTCTGCGCAAGAAAAGACGAGATTTTTCTGTTGAAAGATACTTGCTGTAGATAAAAAAAAACAACAAAAAAACGAAACATTGACAAACAAGTGTGTGGATGTGTGTATTTTATCACCCGTACTTAAAATGGCATTGATCTTACGCAGCTCTATTCACCAGACGCAGCCCACTGAATTTAAACACAAGTACATTAGTCAGCTGTGTCACCCTCTGTGGATCTACTGCGACTGACTGAGGATAAGTACTTCACATTACCACACTTCAAACAATGGGAAGTCCTCCTTTAACATCCTGCCTGTGTCTCTGAGCTGCAGTAATCTGTGTTGAAGACAGCTTACCCCTCTGCCCACCCCAAACGTCCCAAAGAGCCCGCGGTGTCAAAGCCTCCTCTTCATGTTCCACATCACGTCCACTCACTCCTTTCTACTCTCATTCGGCTTCGGTTGTTCAGTTTGGTGCCGACGTGAGTTACAAGGGGTGGGTTCGCACTGTTTGGGTCCTGGTTTCAGCCCAGTGGAGACTTCTTTTAGTCTTGATTTAATCCTGATCTAGTCCAGGTGAAAGGTGCACTATGTAACTTTTATGGCTGTGGGCATGGGCGGCATTAAAGGGATGTGTTCTGCAGTTATTCATTTACACGTGTTTTGTTTCTCCTAAAATACAGGGTGTTTATTAAATCTCTTTACGATTTAAAACATGTATTACAAAGTTTTTGACCTCATTTAATCCACTTTTATACGGGCTCCATTAGTCACACAAAACACATCAAGACGATACTGGATTTCTTGCCGTGTTCGCTGTAGCTTAGCCTCATCAACGGCTGCAATCACATCTGTTATTTTTTGCTTTAGTTCAGTAATGTCCCGTATCTTTGTTCCATACACAATATCTTTAAAATAGCCCCATAGAAACAAATCCAGAGGTGTGATATCTGAGGAACATGGTGGCCACAGAGTTGGTCCATCTCTTCCAATCCAATGGTCTGGAAATGTTTAATGGAGGAACTCACAAAAAATGCAATGCGATTAGAAACTTTTATAACCACTAGTACAATAGAACACATCCAATTCATATATCTTATCAATTACCAGTTGTCAGTTGTAATAAATTGTTTTAATTGTTAAGAGACTTTATGGACGCCCTGTATTTTCATGGAGACATTGACCCCCATTGTCCTGAAGTTCCAGGTATAGCCCCAGTTTAGTTAGTTTGAAGTAAGCATGTGAGTGAGGTGGGTATTTACTATGTAGCACTGACTTTAACTTAACTTTCTGATGCCCTTCACAGATAGTTCTCTGTACTACAACTCAGTACTATCATTTTACTGATACTACTCCTACTTGAGTGCCATTTTGGAAATGCCGCCTGCGGGTGTCATCAAAGATATGTTGTCTGAAGTTGTGTCACACGCTGGCAAGCTTTGCATTTTACTCGAGGCCACTTTTATGCATTTAAATCTATATTTGTTATGTGAAGTATATTTGAAGTTTGAGAGAAAAGAGCACAGCATGAGATGGATAGAGATTTTAGCTATCGCCTCTTTTTTAATCTGAATGTCTCAAAGGAGTAAAAAAAAAAAATCAATTTCTCACATTTTATCATTATAATATATGAATATAAAATCTCTCCTGTTCTTTCACATTTGAATGCTGAGAGATGGAGGTTTTTGATTGCAGAGAAATGCAGCAGGCGGTAGTATTTGTTTTGGTGACGGGAATATATGCCTCTGTGTGTTCACGAGTAAATAGGCTGTCATTTGTCTCTTAAAGCCCTATTGGACTGTACTGCTCGGGCTGAGGTTGTGAGGTTGTTTATGTTTCTGCATCTCAATGTTATTCGAGGAAACGTGAATTTATGTGCTCAGACGGGCTTATAGTGGCGACGTGTGGGTCAGAGCCATGATAAAAGATGGTGGTAGATAGATGCTGCTTTGCAAATGTAGGTCCTTCATGCAAATATATAGCCTTATAGACGCTGCATTCACGCAAACCCAGCCCACATGCACTGTAAAAATTAAACCCACGTCAGCAGGCACCCATTCACATAAGATTAACAGGAGCTGACATTGGCTTGGTTGGAGACAGATGCTCTACACTCCCCTCTTCTGCATCTCTGCTCCAAATTACATTTCATCTGTGTCTCACGATATTTGCCTCACATGGAGCAGCCTGCCCATAGACAGACCAGCTCCCACCATTCATTTTCGGTTGGATAATATTTTATTAGTTTGGATAGAAGCTTGTTTTTCACTATACTGGAGGCAGTTAAGTACACACGCATGTTTTCACCTCAGTGGACATATGTTAATGTTGTGGAGGCTGCTTATAATCACTGCCTGTAACTAGATAATATAAAAGATAGTGGGGTTGCTATAAAATGGTCTCAGTTTTGTGTGGTTAAACCTTTAGAATTGAGCTAATATACAGGTGTATGACCTATAAGGGATTTATGAGGTTAGATCCTACACAGTGTTGAGAAGAATCCTTTGAAAATGTATTTGAAAAGCTATTGAAATATTCTGAATAGTTTGAATGCTTTCATGTTGAGTTGCATCATATTATACTGTAAAAAAGTAATGTTTTTATGCATTTATTTGTTGCTAAATAGAGATGTATAAACTCCATATGTATGCACTACAAGTTTTAAATTGCGTAATAAAATACTGCTATGGATTCTTTTGATTTGAGGAAAATACAACCAAATGAAAGAGTAACTATACCAGCATACAGTTACTCAACATTAGTATTCTGAATACTATTTCCAGTACGTGTATTTAGTTACTTCCCAATGTTAGCTGTGGTTACGTGCACGCTCAAAATGGAGTTATAAAACCATTAAATTGACGTGTAAACAGCAAAATCATGAGATGCCTTTGTGATCGTGGTCCCTCTGATCACTCACATCAGATCTGCAGTTTGCTTGTCACTTACATAATCTTAAAGGTCATGTTTAGGTGTGTATGTGAACAAAGACACTGTGAAGTAGCAAATACTGAACATCAACATTAAGTTTTGATACACCCACGCAGCAGACATCCCTGAGAACAAATCATGACATATAAACAAAATGAAACATGTTCCTTCATATTAAACATGCTCCTTGATGTAAATTACCGCTTCTGGCCAATACAAGGAATACATAACAGCTGAAATGGTTTGATTTTATGAGCTAATGCAATTGGAAAGACATTTAACTATGAACAAATCCATAGTGAAACAAAAATAGCTGGAATAAATTGAGCTCTCATTTTATTGAAGCCTCAAGATGGTTTTAGTAAAGATTCCCCATAACTGTGTTTAAAAGAAACACAATAAAATCTTTTACTACAAATTTCATTTAACGAATGCAATACAACACTCTCGATCTTATCTTTTTCGTGCAGACTATTTTAATGAGCCGGCTACACGTTCCAGCCGTGACTTGGAATAAGGTGTAATAAATGAACTATTCATTTTTCTCATGTATGATGGATGTCCCTCTGAATCACGCTGCGATGTCAATTAACTTTAAATTACAATATTACGACTATGGTTTTGCTTGATTTGAGTTGACTGATGATTTCTATTATTTTACACAACGGCTTCAGCGCATACGTGATTGGATGAAATGGAGATGATTTTGGCACATTTTACACTTTACAAACACGTGTAATGTGCAGTACAGTAATGAGCGGCTCGTGCAGTAGAAGTGGGTTACAGGGATATGACTTATACATAAGCTTTGAGAGTCACAGGTTTTCAGCTCAGAGAGAATGGGGTGATCACATATGCATAAGTGCGCTGGGAACAAAGTGCAACAGAAAGTCAGAACATCAGGATTCTTCAACTATCTCACGTTTTTTTCTTTGTTTTCATTTGTGTTCTACCAACTAGGTCACTCAGCAGGTGGACTGCCTTCCCCAGTTCAGTGGATTAATTCAAGGTGAAAAGCATAAGATTATGTAAACATGTGATAATTCAGGTGATTATACAACTATCTGGATAACTAATTGAATCACAACACCAGATGTTGACTCTTTGGAAATGTGTTTTCAGTGGAAGAGGAAACATGGAAGGAACCAAAACACTCCACAGATGAGGGGTGTGTGCCTTTAGTTGTTTAGTTGATTAGTCAGTCACTTTTGTGTAGATAATTTACATTTATATGGAGCACTAACAGAATTTAGAAGTTGTTGAGTTGTGGTATTTATATGTAAAAAGGCAGATTAACTCATTATTCACAAGATCAGTGTACAGTATATTGTTTCCTAGTACTTCTTCCTGCGTTTGTGCAGTTTTGGGTCAGATACATAAAGAGCTTTTGCCACACGGCCTTTTAGATAGTGGACTAATCGATTGGCAGGACATGTCTTTAATCGATCAAATTTTTTTTTTAATCCACTACAGCCCTAGACAGTCCACCTGGAAAGGCCCCACACGCGTTTAGGAATCTAAACCTGGAACCTTCTTGCTGTGAGGCTGAAGCATGAACTGCTATCCCAACCACAGTGTTCCGAACAGTTTCAGGCTCTTTTTTTCTCTCAACTTTAGTTATTTCTTTTTCAGCTGTATCTTTTGTTATATAGGCGATCGTGTGTGTAACGTGTGAGCACCATTTTAGCTCCAGTGAATAGACACTTGATCAAACAAATTGTCATCTCCTCTGTGTGAAAGAACAGGGATTTGTACTTGAGCGTAAATTTGCTGGCAGCTCTATTCCCGTGTGCTGTGTGTGCATGCGACTCAGAACTGCTGCATGCCACTATCATGTTACAACCATTAGTGCTGTAGGGAAGTCAATGATCTTTTGTGTAGCGTTAGCACTTTTCGGTGTCTCTCTGCAGCCTGAATAGCTGCAGACGTCAGGAGATGTGTTTACGTTTATTGTTGCTTTCTGCATTCTGTGGATGTTCTCCAAAGGCTCTTATCACCTCTGGAGCTAATCTTGCAGAGCGTTAATTGCGTGGTTCAGGGCCACAGGCTCCTCTGGCTATAGTCCTGTACCGGCGGCTTCATTAGAGGAGGTAATCCCTGCTTAGACCGGAGGAGGCAGGACCACATCCGCACACTCATTAATCTGAGAGGCAGCAGGAGCATTTGGTTATCAGCCTTGACATACAAACCATTTTCACATATTTAAGTGGAAGTGCTCTATATACATGTTTCATTTAAGTTGAAATAGCCCCAAAGCCCTGTATGAGACCAGTTATTTAGAAATGGTATATTACACAAAAATTTGATATTCAAACACGTATGGGATGGAGAGGAAAGGTGGCATAAAACTGAAAATGCCAGGAGAAAAGTGAATGGGAATTTTACTTACAGAACTAGAAGTCTCTGCTCAGTGGGTACACTTCCATGGTCAGTAGAAATCAGATCAGAATAATCAGATAACTCAATATTTACTGATCTGATTGTTGGTGTGTGTGTGTGTGTTTACATGCACAACACATCATCTGATCACCAAAATACCTGTGACATGTGTCATTAAATCAATGTTTTTATAATAACTTTGTATTTAGAAGACAAAGTGCAATGTATTTTGTTGTGCATAAACATAGCCATTGCTGAGCTTCATTGTAAAGTTTGTACTAGGATTGTATGCAAGTCATGAGGTAGAGCATGTGCCATTAGAGACGTTGCAATATTAGACTTATTATATAGCATGGAAGTTGTCTTGTGCCGTAGGCCTTGAGTTAAAATATTTGGCAGAATAATACATTTTAACTGTATAAAGCATTTATTTTTTGCAGATCCAAGGTTGTGAACGGCGTCCCCGTGCACTTGTCCGTGCTCTGCAGAACTTAAGCCGACCGGCTGAGTCATAAATTACACAGCTTTTGGCGGGCAGCATCTCACCTTGACTGGCTCCTCTGTCTGATTGAACGCCTCAGCACACGAGTGAAAGATCGCATGTAAATAACCCGCTGCACAACCCCTAAATTGCCTCTCAGTTCTGTCTCCACATTGTCAGCAGAAATATGTGGCGATGCAATCTTCTGTTTCTGTGAATGGATGACGAGACACATCCGAGCATCAAACAGGAAGTACAGATCATGGTGGTGCGGCAGTGTGGCTTTGAGAAGAACAGAAGAAACGTTAGCATGTGTGATGACAGTAGGAGTTATGTGGTTCTGTGAAATTGAACAAACAAGTTAATAAAATCTCCTGGCTATTCGTTACCCCGGAGTGTGCGGGAGTTGACAAGCATGCTCTGAAATGTGTGCCGCTGTTTGTTATTTGTGGAGGACAAGTTAAACCCGCAGGCTTCAGGCTAAAACAGCCTCCTGCCAGCGCCCAAATCTTAGGATTGTTTTTGGGGTTTATTTATGAATTAATCCGGTCAGTCAGTACGTTTACATGCACAGAGAACTCAAGAGTGTTTGCCCCAAAAGTCGTCGGATCACTCTTGTCCCAGACCGGTCTATAGTGCGCATTAACACTAAAATTAGAAAGCTATAATTGCTAATAAAAACAGCAAACATACAGTACATATAACCCCACTTTTGGCAGACCTAGATTAGTGACTTGTCATTTACTCATTTTAGTTACTCACAAGTTTTTACTCTCCAATGTTGAAGTTCTGGTCGTTTTTAATTTCACTTCAACATAATGGACCAAAACAATGAAACAACTTGAGCTAGTTCACAGTGGAAGGTTTATAGTCTGCCATTTCCAAACACATGTCTAACATTTGTTTCTGTTTCTGACCTTGTGCAGTTGAACGCCTCTCCTAGCCTACTTCGCGTGACCAGATGTCCCTATTTACCCAGGACAGTCCCAGTTTTTAGCCATTTGTCCCATGTCCCAGTGGATTTATCCAAAACCAGTGATTTGTCCTAGTTTATACAAGAAATGTCCTTGGTGTTCCTATTTTTGACCAATTTGATCATTGCCAAGAGTAAAAAGGGTAATGTATTGTGAAATGTTTTTGTTTAAATACATAAAACTAGGCTTGAAAATTGCCAAAAAGCCAAAAAGTGCTCAGTTGCAATGGCAGAAGTCTCTCATGTTACATACTGAAGTGAACTAAGAGTGCTTAATAATATTCTTAATTACATGCACTTTTCACAAGTTTATAATTCTCAACCACCCCAACCCGGTGTGTCCCAGTTTTTAATTTTGAAAATATGATCACCCGAAGCCTGCTCCTACATGCAGTGGCCATTCGAGTACAAATGAAGTTCTCCTGATGTGTTATTGAGATCTGGAAGACACCTCAATCGTAACATCACATTAAATTGGACTGGACACGTTATCCACTTTTCCTGACGTGGATGTAAACGCAGTGATTTACTCTGGAGCACGGGTCCGGTTGTTTAGTTGGAGCGGAGGACGGGGTGCGGGGGTTCGGGGGGTGCGGGGGTGGAGGGGCAGACGTAGTGAGGCTCTGTGATTGAGAGGGTTGTCACAGCACCTGCGGTCACAGCCTCACACTCCTCTGGGTATGAATAATGTACACAGTGGGCTTGAGTGATGGGCGCGATAATAATAGCAGGCGGAGTGGCACCAGCGCACACCCAGTGACAGTCAATGTCTTAACCACACATCAACGACACACCGCACCCTCCTAAACTCACACTGCTTTATGGACTCGATATGGACTTATTTCCAATTGCTGTTCTGCACTTTATAGTAATGATTTTCAAACTAACAAAATATAAGCTTCCACATTTTTGGGGATGCAACAACATTATGGACTGGTTTGGATCAATTCGGCAAATTTCTGCTTATCAAACAAACGTCAATGTCACTATTTTGGTCTATTTGTTTCGTCACAAGCTGCTTTCATTTCTTTGACTGATTTTGGACATCAGATTTACTGTAGTTTTGTAGTTTTTCTGATGGTTTCATTTTGTATTGTTTATTTGAGCTGTTTGGTCTGTTCTTTCCAATCGTATCTTGGCCATATGTCAATTTGATTTCTTTTTTTTCCATATTACCAGCTATCCAAAAATCTATAGGCCTATAGGTGACCACTGGCATTATCATTTCACTGGGCTGGCAGCATGCAGCTCTATGATTATTGGTAAATCAGCTATAGAGGCAGGTTGATGATTGCAAAGTCTGTGAGCTGGAAAGCAGACAAAGGAGCTATTCAGAAGGTGACGAGCAGCACCTCTGACTGGGTTGGACAAAATGGAATAAAAGATGCAGAAATGGTTGAAACATGGAGCAGACGATTGTTTCATTAAAGTGGCTGATCCAGCTTTCAAAATAAGGTTGTGGAGCTACACCGTGCCACTCAGTTGGCTGTAAACTGTCATTAATTTGTGAAGAGTGGAGCAGAATGAAGTGTGATTCAGTGCAGTAAATCCAGTGTACCCGGGCCAACGCGTGTGGAGAGGCCAGGCCATGTTTGGCAGCTCTCAGGCAGCACATACACTATTAGAGCAGTGAGATAGCCACTTCAGTTGGATTTCTCATGTTGAAACACAAAAATCTGTGGTCAATGAGGGCCAAATGCCTTTTGACAGCAATGGGAATCTGGCTTTCTTTACTCTTTTATCCACCTGTGTGAAGTTGGCCCAGAGATTTTTTAAAAATTGGGTCTCTTTGATATAGATGTTTGATATATTCTTTTAAAATGTTTATTTTCTATTCTGATGCAAACATCCAAAACTTGTTTTTCTCATAAGGGCTGTGTGCTGAAACTGAAAGGTTTTTGGCTGGGTTATGGACACGTCATATGGGCGGCCATCTGACTTTGTTGTTATATTCCATACAGAAAAAGTCTGGTCCAACTCCATAAAAGCTCAACACAAAAATTCAGAATGGCAGCCGTATTGGATTGATCTTAAAAATAAAACAGGGTAATAAAAAGGTATGCTTGTATACTGTGCAATGGTCAATATTTCTCATGAAACCAAACTCTGACTTAAAGGTGGAAAAAAAAAAAATTCAGACACACTAAAACTAAAACAGCATCAAAGTGGGATAACTGATACGTTGGAGAAACAAGTAAGCCATTCCAAGTCTTTATTATTACTACTTTCATATATAGTAGTACACAGCAAGTCAGCTTCTGTTTTATGTATCTCTGAATCCCTCATCTCTCCATAAGCTTTAAAGTGTTTTTCTAAAGCGTTCAATTTCCTGGAAACCTCCGTCTGCTTCCTTCAGAGACTGTGCGTCCTCCAGTGGGGCTTGCCCTCGTTGATTAGCGCTAAGCTCTTTCCTTCACATCCTCTCAGTTTTCCCCTGAACTATCCCTGGGCTCCACTGCGCCACATTTCACCACGCTTCCTTTGCATCTCACGAGTTTTCAGCTGAGCGACAAACACTCAGCGTCAGGTTGTGACAGTTTGTGGAGACTAATGGGAATATACATGATATGGAAGAGGCACCATTTTTTGTGTTTTGGGGGAACCAGGGAATGAAAGAGTGTGTACAGCAGTGCAGATTAGTGGTAAATGAGGCCAGCTTTATGTAAGTTGTTGATAGGTCACCACACAGCAAGATACTTTACTTCCTTTAACACATACTTTAATGTCTTCCCTCTTGTGTAGAGCGATTGTACTGTATGTCATAGCTTTAGGCATGAATAGCTATAGTTTCAAAACTTCCCACATCTTATAGACCTATATATCCACACAGACAGTTTTAAATTCTGTCTTATGTTAAGTTTCGAGCATCAGAAAATAACTTCAAGTCTGTCAATGCTATGTAACCATTTACATGTATAATATGTAGAGGATTCATGTATTAATCATGCCTATACCCTACATATAATTAATAACCACTTGCAAAAGCGTTCGTATCCAAGGAAACCGTCTCATTTCCACCTGTAATTTTTCTTCTGATTATAATTACAGCTTTAGAGAGTGTTTTATTGACCATGAACACATTCTCGCCGTCTGCATAACAGTTAAGGCAGTAAAAAGATTCATTATGTTTTTTCTAATGTTGCAAATTTAACTGTAAATGTTCTCTCATTTAACTTTCCAACTGTTATGTGTGATGCAGTCAGACAGTCCTATCCCTTTTGTGTCAGTTTCCTGCTTCATCAGATGGAGACGTCAGCCAGACACATCCAGTGCTGAGGTGATGTCTCCATCTAAAGTGCAGATTGGGATTTGCCAGTTGTCTTCTTTGAAAGGGTGGCACGTTAGCAACTGGTTAACACTCTTCACTTCACAGCAAAAAGGTCCAGGGTTCGATTCCTTGTTTCTCTTTGGGGTCTTGTCAGGATTCCTCTTTTTCCCTGTGTTCTCCTGTGCCATGGCCTCTATCCCTTCCGCGTCTTTGTGCCTGGAGCTGGACGGAGAGTCTTACACCACCCTAACACCACCCTTTCCAATGCTTTCCACCCACTCCTCACCTGCAGCCCATTATTAGTCAAGCTTCAACCTCTGCAGTGCAAAGAATCAGCTCATTCACCCACCCGTTGCCAGATTGGCTGTTTATCCATCATGGTATTGTAACTGCTTGGCCCACTGCGCTTCGTTGCATTTTTCTAATTACTTAGTTTGTTTTTTCATGTTTCCTTCAAACATTGTTTTTGGACCAGACCCACACATCAGCCTCTGACCCAGGTCCCAGCTCTCCCAGCTCCCAGCACCCAGCCTTTGCCTTTTTTTGTAATAAACCTTGTTAAAATTTGAGTTCACATGTCCGCACTTTTTGATCATAACAGGTCTGCGTGTTGGGGTGCACTCTAGCTAATCAATAAAACAGGCTATAGGTTAATCCTCCAGTTTAGTAATCCTGACCCAACCTAGAGGAAGATGTGGAGATGGGATCCGCTCCAATGTGGTCACCCACGGCTCCTGACAGGTTTCCCCAGCGACATTGAAATATAGGTCAAATGCCTTTAAGAAAAAAAAACCCAAATCCTTACAGAGATAGATGCATGGCCACTGCCTTGTACAGAAAACTCAGACACACATATTTACAAATGGATATAGCTTTGGTTTGTTTTGTGACTCATGTAAGACAAAAGCAGCGCTAAATCAGGACTAAAACACACAAAAACAAACCAAAAAAACCCCAAAAACCATCAAGCTCATTCCATTCTTATCAAAGCTTAAGCTGAAGATACTCTGGGCTTTTATGATACATTTAGCATTGTCGTAAACCTAAGCGCGTGTTTCGTTTGTTAAGAGATTTCTCCTTCGTATGATGATACACTTCAAAATGCTACTGCAAAAGAAGCTAATAAAATCTCTCCATCAGACTAAGTAGTTGCAAAAACGCTTCCAAGGAAAAACAACTTTGCCAACTCCTGCATTTAAACTATCTACGCTCAGGTGTAAAAACAAAGTGGTATTATTTGCAAAAGTATTTGTTACATATAATTAATGAATACCAGGCGCTACAGTGACTTGATTGGGATGACTGATAGTCGTGTTTGGATACAAATGTTAATGGCATGCATGTTCTTCTAATATCTTAATTCGGTGTGAAGGCAGAGTGATGGCATTGTTTACTCAGCAAGGAGCCAGCGGGGCCCTTCCAAATGCTTTATGAGTCTCCTTAGACAGTTGATTAAGGACCTCTGGGGCCTCACCCTCTCTGGAGCTAGCAGTCAGCTCCATCATCTGCCTGGCTCTGTGTGGCACCTCAAATATTTATAAGACAGACATTAACCTGGAATGGAAAAGTTGTGCTGTTTAAGTGTAAATAAATCACCGGGTGCTTGGTTAGAGGGCCTCGTCTTTAAGGCAGAATTTGGCTCAGTGCTGTAGTGCCGACTGAAGCCACTATTGGTTTCTCAACTTCTTAAAAGAGACATATTATGGAGAACTTTTAAGAGCATTTAACCATGTTAAAATTGACTTCTCATTTATCCACTCAAAGTTGCATTTAGAGTGATGTTTGTTTACAGAGTCTTCATTCTCCTACATTCAAGAAGCCATTGATCCAAAAAAACTACTTTTCACTGACCCTCCCATAAACACAGTGTTTACTTTGTGCTCCGATTCTCATGTTTTTCCCATTTTCTTTTTCAAGTAACTTCGACCAGATAAACATTGTGTTTGCCAGTGAGGCTGAGAGGCCAAAGGGCGGGGCTACTCAGGAAGCAGCTGCAGATTGCACAGAGATGTTGACGACTGAAACGTTTGCATTGTGTCTGGCAGCTAATCACACTTGTCATTGTCGCCTTGGTGCATTACAGTTCAGCAGAGTCGATGCAGCATGAACCAGATCAATGGAACCCTCCCAGACAATGAGAACATTCATATAAGTCTGCACAAGCTGAAGTCTGCCTTGCTGGAAAGTCCTCTATACTACTGTACCCCACTCAGCGAGGCATGGCTTTGTGTTAAACTCCAGATGATTTGTGTCTATAAATCATTTCCTCCAAACCCACCACATCACCATGAACTGTGAAGAATACTGCTTTGTCTCCTGCTCTTTTCTGGAGCCTTAAATGTCAGGACAGTCCCTCCCTCCTCATCCTACTGTCTTTTAATCAAAGGACACAGTGTGTACACGTTTTTCCTCTTTGCTGTCCTCTGCATTAGACTTTAAAACACAATCTCCTCTGGGTGAAATTACCAGAATGAACAGCGTTTAAATTGAGGGCACCTTGAAGGTTAAAAGGAATTGTGCGTATGTTAATGTGGGTCTCTCAAGATGAGCTTTTTTTACTTCATCCTTTTCATTTGTGCTTTTTACCTTTAATGGAAACAAATGGTGCTTTCATTCTATGACCTACAACTATTCAACCGTACACTGCACCTACTAAGAATTAATTTTACTCACGACTAGTTATGTAGGTTAAGATCAGCACCATAATATGTCTAAATAGGGGGACTAAGGGAATGTGATATATACTGCAAACCAAAGAGCCAATCTAGAGCGAGGCGGTTGAACGTAACGCAGCCGCACTTCTGGTTTAGCAGGGGGCAGTCACTTAGCAAATGCTGTCAATCAAACCTGTTGCTAACACTAGTCAGAGCGATCTCAGGGAATGAACCTGCCTGAACTGTCTGTTATTAATGTTCATATCGTGATTTACTGACACAATAGTGAAATAAAAATACCACAATCATGTAGAGCGGGTTAATACGAATATGTTAAGACTGTGACGGTTCTGACAGCAGCATTTACAGAGTTTCTAGAGTCGATGGCGCCGGAAGCAGGAAACACGGCGACTAGCAGGTTAGATATGTCTATTTAAATATACAGTCTGTGATCAGTGCTAAGCAGGGCACTCGTCTTTCAGTTATTTTCTTTTACTTATGTCCTCTATTAACGCCGCCATCGCTGGATTCATGTAAGTGATTTGAGAAACACATTATTTATCTATTCATTTGTGTTCATTGGGAGGCAAACAGATCCCAGTGACCCTGTTTACACAATGACTCTCTGCCTGTCCTAATTGCATACTTATTAAAGTTTATGTCCCAGTCACACTAGCACAGCATCAATGTTGCGTTTTCTATTTCGGTTTGAACATTCTCTCAATCTCAATATCCCTCGTGTCCTCTCCCTCCCTCTTTCTCTCCCTCCCTCCCTCTTTCTCTCCCTCTTCAGCGCACTCATCTCTGCTCACTCCCTGGCTTAATAGAGCATTCAGTCCTCAGCTGAAAATGCAAATGACAGGTTAGACTAGCGTTTTAGCATAACATAGTTAACATCCTAATATTTAAGATTATTTAACTGATTTTTCCCCCTTATGCTTTCAAATTTTGTTTTGTAAATTTTGGTGAAGTTTAGAATTTTACTTCCTGGTTGGACACATGAAGCAGATAATTCCACAACTAATATCTAGCAACCGTAATGTTAAGGCCTAAAATCTGTCTAAATTACACAATAGTTATGATTAGACTGACGTAACTACATGGCAACACCTTTATTTTGTTAAATCAATGTTTAATATGTCAAAACTCACTGCTACTTCCTGCATTTTTGTACTTTTCTTTTCACCTACTTGCCACTTACCTGGTGTACACCTAAGTTAAATATGTACCACAAGTCCTCCCACCAAAAAAGTCATAATTAGAAAAACATGAAAACCTGTCATATGCTCTTAAAACTACTTTTCAAGTCCACATATATATTTTCTGCTGCATCATCACATTTTTTCTGAGGCAAACTTTGATTTATTCAATGACTCTGTCCCTCTCTCTCTTCTCTATTATAGCACAAAAATGTTCTGCACTATTCATTGTCACCTTTTTAATGGATGGAATGCTGTCACCCACATTCCCGTCTCTGGAAATTTCAACATCTCCCCCGGCAAATCGGAAGTGACAAGGTTGACAGGCCCGAGAGTTTGGGCAGTTGAGCTGAGAGCCAAATGTCACTGCGCTCCCTGTCAGAAACCTTTTGTTGCTTTTATAATGACATTCGTGCTTCAAACGAGCTTCAATAGACTGGCGAATTCATTAAGGACCGTTCCATGCGGCGTCTTTTACACTGGAGGTTCATCATTAGCACATAGCGTACATCACAGAGCACTCTATAGGCTAATTATGTCTGATTTTCCATCACATATGCCTAGCTTTGAGCGGTTTCCTGGTCATTGCATTGTGCTTTGTCATGTTGTCTAGCACACATGACATTTACAGAAGTACCCTTATTATGGAAGTGTAGGAACGTACAGTTTATGTTGTAATGTAGAGTGTCGTAAAGTAGAGTGAGAACAGCAGCATAGTGTAATGATCTGATATTTTGCGTTTAGTTCAGAGCTGACACCTTTTGTTGTTGTTGTAACTGTTTATGTGTTGTTGTGAATGTAACTGCTTTTGTATGTGACACTTTGACTGTGTAAAGAAGTGGCTCCAGTCAAATAAAGCTAATCGAGACTAGCAGTTAAAGGGGCGAATTTGGAGCCGCGAGTATCATAGCAACCAAAGAGCCAATCGGGAGTGAGGCTGCTGAAGGAAATGCCCCTTCTCGCCTGCACCGCTTGTGTAACAAACACGGAGCGGGCACTTTGCAGCGCCGTCAATCAGATCTGTTGCTAAAGACAGTGGAAGTGACCTTGGGGAAAGAAGGCACCTGATTCGTCTGTTATTAATGTTGTTTGTTCTTGTTCTCGATTTCCGCACACAAAAGCCAAATAAAATGCCAGGATCATATGAGCAGGTTCATACAAACATGACAGTAGCAGTTACAGAAAGACAGTTTTCTAATGTAAGTGCGCCCATGATCACTTCCTATTTGGAACGTGGCAGTTGGCAGGTTATGTCCATTTATATGTGCAGTCTATGGTTGCTGTACTGATAATTGGTCTGTTTTGGAGACTGGCTCTAGTGAGTTGCTGGTGTTTGCTGTTGTTTTCTGTGGGTTAGGGCTTACAGTAGCCCTTGTGTTCAGGAAATAAACAACCAGAAGGAATTCAGCATGTTTCCTTACACCAGAACACTACAAAATAATATCAACTCATTCAATATTAGTTACCTGAACATTAACAATACAGAATAGACACATAATAGATACAGAAGCATTGCCATTTCACACAAAACAGTCTGAACTCTGCTCCAAACCTAAATCACATGTTTTTACTGACAGAATTGTCTCTGGATGACTCGATTAAAACACACCAACATATCACTGAAGGGTAGAAATGACAGATTCGCAATTATTTCTGGTTCTAATTAATTGACTAGTTGCACAGCCCTAATTAAAATCCTTTCATAACTACATTCATGAAAAAATACATTACAGACATGTCAGAAAATATCAAAAACAGCTCCTGAGGTCCATCTGCTCTTCCGATAATTAGTTTTAATAGATTTTTTTTCAGACCAAGGTTTAGGCAAAGCAAGTTTATTTGTATAGCACAATTCCTTCACAAAGTAATTCAAGTGATTTACAGAATAAGAAAGACATTAAAATCACAATACAACAAATCAAAAAAATCACAAATTATCATTATAAAATTAAAAGAGAAAAGGCAGAATAAAAACCTCCAGGGTCCAAACAGAACCATTTGGAGCCTGGATTTAAGTGGATTGTCTAAGTAGAGGCCTGTCTCACATCTTCAGGAAGATTGTTCCAAGTTTTAGCTGAATAAAACTGAAACGCTGATGTTTAGATGTTTAGTCCTGACTCTGGGCACCCAACATGTGGGAGATGTTCTTTGGTGCTGGTCCATGGAGAGATTTGCACACAGCGCCAGTGGAGAGACCTGAGCACAGGACTTATGTGTAAAGTACTTCCTGGTTCTAGTCAGGACCTGAGCAGCAGTGTTCTGGATGCACTGTAGCTGTCTTAACACTGGTTTGGTTTATTTTGTTTTCATACCTGACAGTTTGGATTGCTCACTAGCGCTCTTCCTCAGAGGCAACAGCAAACATCGTTGGGACAGAGGACAACAAACATCGCCGCTGGATTAAGGAGGCAATCGAATACGGAAACATGCCCATAGGATTTTTAACCAGGATGATGGGGCCTTTTTACTCTCACACACCTAGGGTACTGTATTGAAGAAGTCGGATTGCATATGCCGCTGTCGTGCACCAAAGTCCGTTTAAATCAGCTGACCGGACACGTCTCAGCAACATCACGTGACCACTCTGAGAAAGACCGCGAGTGAGCAGACGAAATTGTCATGTATGAAAACAAACTAAACCTTGGTGTTAAAACATACTCCTTGATTTAATCCAAGCATTATTTACTATTCCAAGCAAGTGACATCAACATGGTCTTTGCTAATAGCCTCAAATTCAGCATCACTTTCGCTCTAACACTTCAGATTGCTGCCAGGTTTACCGAACATTTTAACCACTTCCCCTTGTGCGTGAACTGTCCTAATCCAAAATATTAATCAAGCACTTTAACGAACTTGTCCTAGGGTTTTTAATCTGACGGACTCCAAACTGAGGCAACATCATCAGGACGTATCTGTGAAAAGAAAAGTACAAAACATGTATTTGTTCAATGGGCTTTTTGAGCTGCAGCCCATTAGAATGAACGCACAAACAGAACTCATTAGCTGAAATGGGCAGTTCATATTTGTTGGATGCGAAAAAAGGTAGTATGATGGGTGGTCAGGTTAGACAAGGTCGGCATTAGCTACTCTGTAAAAATGCAATTACCATAATGTATGTAAGAGCAGTACATCACATTTTCCTCTCACCAGTATTAAAGTCCATTATTTTTGTATTCATTTTAGATGCATTGACTGCTCTAATACCTCATTATGCTCCCCGCAAACAGAATATTTCCTCTTCTCTGTTGTTATTTGTCTTAATTAGGAGGGATTTCACTGGGGCTTTGGTAAATTGCCTTTTTCTGAAGCGGGCGTTCCACTGCACACACTGCTGCACGGTTCTACACTGTGAGAGAGGATAAGGGGGCTTTTCCACCATTGCCCATGCATGTTTATTTGTGCTATTTTACTTTAATTAACTCACATGTAAATATGTATTAGACCAAAGAGTTAAACCTTTTTTTCTTTAATGATACACATGGGACCACAATATGACAACCAAATTATTGTGGGTAATAGCTTTGTTGAAATTAGAATTTTTAAGACTTTTTAATACAGTTTTGAACTTTGGTAAGATATTTTATGTTTCATTTCATCAGGCATAATGTTTTTGGTGAGGATTTTGATTTATCTTGCTGTGAAATGACTGAACTCCGGCAGCTCAGTAGTTTTTTTCTTGCGTAAGTGTTAGGTCCAAGTGCTGTGGCCTTCTGCTTTTGTGTCCTCTCCTTGTACAAAACTATGAGTAGAATATGGTAACAATGTTTGAAACCAACTCTCCACAAAGTAGATCTTTTCTTTAACTCCTTAAAGTGAAAAAAGCAGTGGGTTGAATGATGAATGGCTTGGTATTAGAGGCAAAACTGTCAGCGGTTGGCTTTATTTAGAGATATGTAACGATATATACCACCGATTTGGATGTTTTCAAAAATGTCATTCCATGTATTTGCGTATATCCTTGTGATTTATCATAAGATTTGGGGAAAAATCACATTAACTAGTTTGGCAAAAATTCACTGTGAGGTCCTGAGATCGTTGTGCTGAATTACCAGTGCAGTAGCGATGAGTTTGACAAATTTATAATGTCTTCTCTTGATGTCATCTCTTTAAAGACTGCATTAGAGAAGTTATATACTTGACAGATCTCGTCAAAGCAACCTAGACAACTTACTGCATAAGCAAGAGTTCAATTCACAACAAAGACTGTCTATAGGTGCGGATTAATGCCAGACACGTTTTTATTTCACTCCTTGGCTTTATTTTTGTCTTGTTTCTTAAAAGCACCTTGTAAACGTAAATAAAGTGTGCAAACGACGTGCGTGCTCTCAGGCAAATTACTTAGTCACTGTAAAGATAATAAAGAGTCAGACTAATGAAATGTCTGGTTGGAGGGCATAACAGCGCCGGGATGACAGCTATAGAACTCTATGAGAATAAAAGAGGGAAGTATGTGCTTAAATTAGTGCGTGAAATCCAGGTAGCGCTCAAACAGTCGGGAGACGGACAAATTGGGTCGTTATAATCATCACAAAAGCCCTCGCATCCGTATTAAGTACTGATAAAAAGCAATCAAATGAAATGAATGCATCGTAACATACTGTTGTTCTGGAGATATACAAAATTAGAATATCAAGTATATTGTCTATAATTAAAACGATAAAAAATTATAGAGCTCATTAAAGAAGTAATGAAGTGAAATGTTTACTCAATAGAAGCCTCCAAACAAAGGTATTGTTTTATATTTCTGCGCTTTTGTGGTTAATGTTATGGTTCTTTCAAGACTTGTGCGATGCTTGAACCTGAAACAAAACATTTATAGACACATTTTGCCACATTCCGGATGAATCATTAAAACATTGTCTGAATATCGGCAAAAAAACAAAACAAACAAGATATGCATTTTTGTCAATATCGTCCACCATAAGGCAAGGCAAGTTTTTATAGCTCAATTGGTACACAAAGTAATTCAGAGTCCCTCTAATATAAATGAATAGAAAGAGGATCCAGTTCTGCGATTCCCCTAAGACCCTGGGCCCGGGACAACAGACCCCTTTGTCCCCCCTCTGTCGACTCCTCTGGGCAAAAGTATTTTATTTTGCGAGAAAATGCAGAATTCTTGCAAATAAAATGTAAATCCATACTGACCTGTCTAAGTCTATTCTCATTGCACAAGTCGTACACAAAGTAATTCAAAGTGCTTTACAGGATAAGAAAGGCATTAAAATCACAATACAAACAAATCAAAACCTAAATTATCGCAAAATTAAAAGAGAAGTGCAGAATAAAAACATTTCAGTCGTATGCACAGCTCAACAGAACCTTTTTAAACCTGGATTTAAACATTGTCAAAGAACATTACAAGTTCAATCCCAATACAACCATGGACCTTGTAACACATGTTAGTCACAGAGCTGACTCAGAATCTACAAACTTGGAACTAGTCCCCAAACTCCAAATTTTTGTTTGGTACATGGAGTCTATGAACCAGCTGGTCCATTCTTGGCGCTAGTTAGTTTCTTTTGGATAGTGCACAATGGGTTTTTTTATCACTTGAGTTAAGTGTTGTAATTGTGGGTGTAAAAGCATTACAAATCACAGTTGGCGTCGCTGGCAGACAGAAGGATGTATTCACAATTACAGCACAGAATTAGATCCATCTCAGTACAATTTGTCCATCTGTCGCAGTGTGTGGAGCTGTGGCTTCCTTACACAAACACTATGCCCCCTTTGGCAGATATTCTTTATGTTTTCCTTCTCCTTTGTTTTATAATTAAGTCTAATGTTAGGAAAATGATGATTGGATATGTTCCATTTATATTTATTAGCGAGGAACAGAGCCTGAGTCTGCTGAATGGTCTCATTAACATTGATATATTTATGCATATATATTTATTTATGTTTCATTGAACAGCCTTCCAGTTGATCTGCTATCTCCATTATATTGTTTAATGTCATCACGACATACTTTATGTTGAGTTGATCAGTTCAGAAGGTATTCCTCTGAGTCCAGATTCCAGTGCTTAAATTGAGAATATTTCGATAAAAACAGCTGATATGACAAAACATTTCTCATATATTTTTTCCTTCATATTGATTGATCATGTTTTTTGATTTGATTTTATCTTATTAAAACAAACACAAAATGCTTTCAATATTAATTCCCTGAACTTAAACAATACAGACTTCTAATCTGTACAGACTTGATTGTGTTTAACTGTCTGCAGAACACTCTCCCTCTGTCTTTAATTCTGCTTAAGACTAGACTGAAAACCCACTTCTTCTTCTCCCCCTGGTATTTAATACTATCTAGACAGGATATCTTGGTGTTTCATTGTACTTTTCCTATGTATCCTGTTATTTGTTTTTTATGAATTGAATCATCAGAGATCTGACCTCTGATTGGCTAAACTAGGAATGCCCAAATCGCTGTCTTAATTTCACAGCTTATAACTACATTTAAACCTATAGCAGTCCTTTTTAACCTTATTTTAACTGCTTTATTGTTGTTAAGACTAAAGCATGATACTGTATGGTGTCTACTTTGTCTACCTTCAAAAAGAACATAAGGTTTCCAGACAAATACGAAACCACTTCCCTTTGTTGTGATGCTAAACTTTATATTGCATGAATACTATGACATGGACTCTTCTTATTTCAATACAACTTATGTTCTATCTTGTCTGTTCATCTGTTAACATAACCTTTCTCCTCTCTGCTATGCTTTCTATTTGCCTGCTCTGTTGCTTGTTATGACCCTTGCCAACCCTTATTAATTGTGTATACACCAGACTGAAGCACTGCTGAAAGACTGCCATTGTATTGACCATATTCCACTGGTGAATATCTTGTGCTGGGGTGAGTGTTTGTGGGTGGGCGCAGATGGCCTTTTTATTTGCAGTGCTAGCGTTGAAATGTTGGGGTTATGTTGATTTGAGGACAGACCACAGCTTTGACCGGGATTTTCTCAATACGTCTGGGTTTCCTCTGTCCTCCAGACTCATCTTTGTGCGAGCGGTTTAAGGTACGTACTACACATTATGGAGAGTAGCGTCGGTAATGAGACTAAATCCTTTCCCGTATCTACAGGCGGATATCTTTGCTCTCGTCTTGATGGCTCAGAGATTAGCATCAGTGCTGCATTGACACAGTGTAGCAGTATACGTCTTTGATCCACTCATCTTTTATCTTAAACTGCTCTGATTTCAAATTCATATATCGCCCACAAAATGTCCCTCTAATCTCAACTCAAGTGGAGCGAAAAATGAGTAGGGGATGTATGAAGCGTGCGTGCATTGTTCAGACCGCTCATAAGTTTTCGTGTGAATGTGGGTTTGATAAGAGCGCTGTAGTCACTGTGGTGGGTTGTTGTGTGGTCTGCCGAGAGAAATATCTGCTGTTTTTACATTGTTGTCTCACTTGGCTGAACAATGCCAAGTTTGGTACAGGTTGTAAATAAAGTGCGTTTAAGGCTTGGCTTGAGTTTTGCAAGTGAAAAGCTGGTAGACAGTAACAGGAGTCTTTTGTGTACTGCACAACACAATCAATGTGTTTTTTGTTTGGAACGTTTTATATATTTCTACTGGACGATGCTTGCTCAAGGTTGTAAAGTTTTCTTTCGTTATCGTTAAACCTCTGTTGGACATAACCCATCCAATTTAACAGTTATGGGTTCAAAATTGATACATTAAAGGTACTATTTTACGCAGAATGGACTCTATGTTACCTCAAAAACATACCTGGAGTTGTTGGAGTAACCCTGGATTTTTGGGCTATCTACTTTTCCATAGCTTTTTTTTAATTATCCAAATGATTCAAGTGAAGCCTCCCCTCTAATATAAACGAACAGAAAGAGGATCCAATTCTGCACCTCAACAGACCTCTTTGTTCCCCTTGACGACTCCCCTGGGCAGGAGAACGTTATTTTGCAGCAATACAGAATTCTTGCAAATAAAACACTGACCTGTCTAAGTCTTTTCTCATCTGTCCCTTTTTATAAGTCATATAAATGAGCAAATAAGACAAAATTCAAATATGATTAAAAAATATGGCTACAGCATCTTTTATCCTCTAGAGGCATTTACACTGTGGATAATATTTCTTTGTCAAACTCCCATTATAAGATCTCATTTGTTGTTGCAGAGAGTGACTCCCTGCCAACATGACTCCTGCTCAGGAAATTAATAACGAAAGACATTTTTTATTTGTTTTTAACCCGACAAATAAAATAGAATCAAACATTGAGATCGTGTCTTTTACCTCACTCATTGCAAGAAGAGTCATTCTACTTAATTGGAAACAACAATCCCCGCGTACTTTCACTAGATGGATAAGAGATGTTATGTATTTTTTTAAATTTGAAAAAAATTGATACACTTTAAAGAGAACTACACAGCAATTTTTAGAGACCTGGACTCCATTTTTGAATTATTTTGAGGGGCTGACTGATTTTTTACATTTGTTTGTTTTTTTTTCCTTGTTTTTCTATTTTTTATTTTTAGTTTATTATTATTATTTTTTAGTTTATTATTCTTATTATTTTTTATTTTCTTCTTCTTGTTATTATTATTATTATTATTATTTTAATTTTAATTTTTTTTAATTATTGTTGATATTATTGTTCATTTAATTTATTTATGCATTTATTTTCAGTAGCGTATATTTCATCCTTGCTTTGTTTATTTGCCATACCATTATTTCTATAATACAATAATGATATGAATGTAAATCTCATGTTAACTCCTGAAAATTATGTTGTATTGAATGTATGATGTCCTTGAACATTGTACTGGAACATTGTTTTGCAGATGAACAATAAATAAATGGGGGAAAAAAACCCCAAAAACATTAAGATCAACATGAGGAACAACATCTCGATACATTTTTGTCATCACCTTGCACACGATACAGTCTGTGTCTATGGGGTACTTTGCTGTGCCATTGGAGTACTTTGCTGTGCCTATGGGGTACTCTCTCGTCTACTTCACTCTCCATTCATCTCCATATTCCATTCATTTTCAAACCCACAAACTGCGCTGCATTCTGCTCTTAAACATGGGCCTGTCATGTAAAACTCCCATCTGGGTTTGATTCACTCCCAAACGCTCTGGTGCAATGGGGCTTAGTGCTCCGTCACACACAGGATTCTGCTGGTGCGGATGGAGGGAGAAGGAGTTCACCTGCGTCGAAGGAAGAAGTCTGAGGAAAGGAAACGAGGAGATAAGGAGAGAGGAGACGGCGGTAAAGCCAAAGAGATGCTGATGATTCACTGAGGGGAGAGAGAACCCAATGCAGTCTGAGGAGGTCTAAACTAGAAAGGTGCCGCGAGACGAGCCAACATGCAGGAAATAAATGGACAGGAAGATAAGCCGAGGATGCGGGAGAAAGTTGAATAGTTTTCTCGGTGAAGTTTTTTGTGCTCTTATGTTGTGTTGGAAAGTTTCTTCGACAATTCTCATCTGATTGTCACAAGGAGATTTCAAGGTTGTGCTCACTCGTTTCTTTTGTATTTTACACTGACAAAAAAGAATATAAACTTTTGTCAGTGGGGTGACAGTAGCTCGGTTGGAAATGCGTTTGCCCACTGATCGGTTGGTGGTTTGAATCCCGCTCTCACCCTCAGTGTCTGTGTACACCGGTGTATGAATGTGTGTGTGATTGAGTGGTTCCTTGATATAAAGCGCTATATAAAAATGTCACCGTTTACATGCTAAAATGACATTAATTTCAAATATATATGTTGACTTGAGTAGTCTAGACATATTTAGTTAGATTTTTTTTAACAAATATTTTCTGTGGATTAAGAAATGTTCACATAAAATAAGTGAAAACATTTTATTTCACGTTAAATCAGACCTATTCTGCAAAATGGACTTTTCAGAGCTTTTAAGCATGTTCGAGTTGTTTCCTTCTCATTTACCCTCTCAAATCTATTTTTGTAGTAATTCATGCATGTTTGAGCAATTGTTAAGCACTTATTTTCAAGACACCATCAATCCCAGTTTTCATGCCCACTGCTCTGCACTTATTTCGCCCTTCAATTTTAGTTTTTTAATCAATATTTGTAGGATTTTGGTACAAATGAAAACAAAATAAAATCTGTTGTGCAGCTATCCACAGGAGAGGTCGACAGCTACATGGAAGTTAGCGGAGTTGTTTCCATTATTAAGTCCTTTTAGATGAATATTGTGATTTAAAATGTGCAAATTATAACAATGATCCAGTGTCATTGTTCAAAAACATATAGCAGACACAAGCACAATAGGCACAAAAATCAGAAACCAGTCAGAAATACCCATCTCAGAAATGAAATTGTGTGTATATATCACATTTAAATACAACTTAAGCTGCCCATAGTGCTTCAGAGCTAGTATTAAATGCCAGGGAGAAGAGGTAGGTTTTTAGTCTGGTCTTAAACTGCGTTAAAGACAGAGGATCTGACAGGCAGAGGACGCTGTTCCATAGTCTGGGACCTGCCACAGTAAAGGTTCTGTCACCTGTTCAGTCAAATAAAGCTCATCGAGTGTAGCAGTAATAGGAGCCGAGTTCAGACCGAGTATTATAGCAACTAAAGAGCCGATCTGGAGCCAGGGTGCTGAAGCTAAAGCGGGTTAATATGAAATGAGGCACGCCATGCTCAATTCTTATTTAGAACATGGCGACTAGCAGGTTATTCAAGTCCATATATATATATATACGGTCTATAGTAATCCCTCAGTCGTCCAGGTATGATCCATAGTAAAAGAAAAATTCAAATCTGTCAACTGGACAAAAAGTCGTAGGAGTGAGCAGCCAAACGTCTTTACTCCTACTACTTTTTGTCCAGTTGACAGATTTGGATTTTTCTTTTACTATTCTGTCACCTCTGGTCTAGCTATACATGGATATAAACCTAAACTATTGTCTAAATGACCAAAATAAAGATCAGATTTGGGCATTTATCCCTGAATTTGGCTGGATTGACTGCGTATGTTGACGTTTAAGAAATGATTACTCGTGATGTAGCACTATGTAGGTCTTTAATGCTATTTATATAGTGGGATACAAACAGTAAATCATAAAACATTGGTTGAAGGCAAAACATGCAGAGTTTGTCTCAAGTGGTTTTCAAAGAGTAGATCCAAGTTAGTGCTTTTTATTCGACTCTAGCGATCACTTACATAATTTAGTCGTCTTTGATCTCGGCTCAGATAAACACACTGAAAGATTTCTCACATTTCAACAAAAGAGTTAAAAGTTCAGAGAGACCGAAACCAAATATTTTTCATAAGACGTAAGAAGAGTTTTGCCTTACAGTTATTCAGCGTTAAACAAAACCAACTACGCACTTTTATTCCCGACCAACCCCTGCGCGGCTGACCACACGCACGAGTCCATTTTCCCTTATTCCGACGCATTTTTATTAATCTGTGCTATTTTAGGTTATTTTCGGTTATTTTACCCATCAGCAGTCAGACGTCAGGCCTGTTGGTGCGTGGTGAATTTTCAAAGCAAATTTCAACATAAAAGACACTGAAAATGAAACTCTCTCAAAACTAAGTAGGTAAAACATGGTGAACTTTTGAAACGCGACAAATGGATAACACAGACAGCAGCCAAAGTGGGCTTCTTTTTAATTAAATTTAATCTTCACGCATGTAATTTTTTCAATATTCAACTAAACTACTAGACATAACTATCCCAGGTTTGTTTCGTTTAGTCTTATAGTTCACGTTTAAGTTAAATATCACACTTATAAGTTACTTTAAACATATTTTATTTGGTTAAACTTGCATAATTCAGTTAAACATATCCATTAATTACGTGAATCTCCACATGGTCTAGACCAGGGATGTCAAACACATTTTTACCGAGGGCCACATTAGTAAAATGGCTGTCCTCAAAGGGCCAGATGTACTACTTTTTTAACTTAATTAACTGTTTCTGTATTTATTATTTATTCAAATTACAAATACTGCATATGCATTTTTCTAGATGTAAAAAAATATGTCAGTCTAACTGCATATCTCCTAATAAAATGACATTTTAAGACCATAATACCTTTTAATTTACCATCTCAAGGGCCACATAAAATGATGTGGAGGGCCACATTTGGCCCACGGGCCTTGGGTTTGACACATGTGGTCTAGACAAAGGGGCGTGTCCAATGTCGGCCATTTTGAAAGCCTCGGGGGGTGAGGTCACGGGCCGGACCATGTGGAGAGGAGAACTAGTTTAAGTTCTTTATTTTTTTTGTTTTATTTCAATGCCTTTGTGTATTTTGGTTTCTATATTTAAGTGTTTATAGTTTTATTTCCGACACTCGTCAAAGGGACTGAGGCTTAGGTTTTCGTTCAACGGGGAGAACATCAGAGTAGCCAGGTACATCTGGGGTTTTACTTAAGTTTCTGTTCATTTCTGTTGCGTTTGATTAAGTTGAGCAGTAAATTTTTGTAAATATGTATTATTTTTGTCTACCTCCTGCTTCGGACCACATTGGCCAGGTTCCCCACAGACTAGATTCAGACCCAACCTGGAAATGCTCGCTCTGCCCCCAGCCATCTGTGAGGTTGTTTTACATGTGCGTTCTTTCAGCCTGATATTTTCTCTCCAGGTTCATGGGAGGATTGCGTCTCAGCTACAGCCTACATACTTTTTGACTTTTGACACACCAAAACCCCAACTTTGTGTCTGCTCTGATTGAATGATTCAGAATAATAGGATCAAATGTGTTCTCTGTCAGATGTGAGGTCTCCTATCTCTCAAACAAGGCGCCTTATTTATTATTTAGCTCTGCTGTTCATGATTTATTGACTGACTGTGTTGTTTGGCTGATGTGGCAGTCTGTTTTGGGCTTCACTTTAATAAAGACTAGAATGTACAAGGGTGATATTTGTACTTCTGTTTTTGATGAGGAATGACACATCTTGTGCTGTTGATAAGGTTGTATTTGACAGCTCTTAAAGGTCCTATATTACACAAAATGGATTCTTGTGAGTTTTAGGCCATGGTATGATGTTGTATCCTCATCAAAAACATACCTGGAGTTGTGTTTTGTTTCATTTACACATGTTTGAGTGACATCTCCAAAGGTCAAAATGCTGTGTTCCACCATGTGATATTTTCATGTTGACAGCAGCTCCTTTTACTTTTTGTTTAGTAGAGACTGGCAGTTCCATAGATCAGAAAACAGCATAATATGGGCCCTCTAAATGCACTTTTGTCTCTGTGCCGACAGCAGCATCAGAGTGTATTGTCAGAGTGTGTACATACTATGACATTTTGATGTTTCCTTATGCAGATTTCCAGATCGCTACAGTAATGTGTGACTGACCATTACACAGATCATGCTCTGTATGTCTAATGTGTCTATGTTCCCACAGCTACGGGGCGGCCCTCGTGGCCGGGATGCCACTGTGTGCCTTGCCAGTCCACAGTGGACGGTGAGGGCCAGGAGGAGGCTACCGAGAGCAGGAGACTAAGAGGAGGCGGTCCTCACCCATCCGGAGACATGAACCTGTGCTGGAATGAGATCAAACGCAAGTCCCACAACATACGGTAAGCTCTACAACTCTACATGTGTTATACAATGTGATGGGCTGGAATATGCCAAAATCTCACCGAAAGGCTCTAAAGAATATAAAGAATATGAAGTTGGACGTCTGATGGTGGTAAAATCTATTATATGCTCAATAAACAGTTTTATTTGTAAATCTCCAGTCGATACAATGCTGTTGTAATGCCTGGCAGGGTCCAGCACTTGGTTTGAATATATCGGGCCACACAGCACTAATCCTGTATACATAGAGATTGCTGATGAGACAGGGTAAAGTAGCCACAGGCTGTTTAACTAGGCAGAGCTATTTACATGTGTTAAGGTAATGGCCCTAATGGATTTCTCTGCCTTGTTTGCGATGGCAACATGAGTGACTTCTAGACTCCACACTGTAGAGTCGGCCTGTGACAGCTTTGAACCCATTAGTGAGACTTATTTAATGAAGGCAGCAGTGCAAACGCTCCGCCGAAGTTAAACACTAAGCCCAATCATTTATTTGGTCTCTGGCTTTTCATTTTAAACACTCCTCTATCGATTTAAAAGCATTGTCCATTATTGTTGCAAATTCAAACAATATTTCAGGGGTTAATTCTATTCGTTACAGTTGAGCGCATTTGTCTGGGTAAAACAATTAGCATTTGCGCTGTCCTTAGAAGCCTAATTGGGAAAAGTCTATGCTTGCTTTTTCTGTTCTCTCCAGCATGCTTCTGGCCCCTTTAATTGCTTACTTGACCCTGACGTATTATGGGAGGGGTGAAGTTAAGGAAGGATAGTTGTGAAATTGGTTAAGACATTTCCCCCGCAGCCCTGTGTAATGAGATCACTATGAATGACCCGCAGTGGCTGTTTGTTGTCTGGTGCTCCCTGACCTCATCAAGGAAGGAGAGAGAGGGGATTCTGAAAGGAGAGAGGCAGCTGGTATTAAATCATCACAGGAGAGGGGAGAGGATACAGGTGGGGCGGTAGAGGAAGAATGATTGAAAAGAAAGACTGTCCAACCTTGAGGGTGAATGCGGTCCTGGAGAAAATGTCTGGACAAGCGCAGACGCTCGGCTCTATAATGGTCTGTCTGGCATTGACTGACAGCTGGATTAGACGCCTCTCCAATAAAAGTCATGGCCGACTCCTCTATCCTTTAAACTGGTCCATGACAGACAGGATTATGGCAGATGGGTGGAGATATAAGGTACCCGCCCACTCACATGAGCTAAGGCGCCGCAAATAACCAGGTAAATCAGGTATTTCATTACTACAGCTGAGGTATAAGTATTTCTTTGGATTTTCTTTGTTAACCAGTGGTGGAAGAAGTACTCAGTTCCGTTACTTAAGTGAAAGTACAGATATTGGAGCAAAAAAAAGGTGTATTTTGCAGAGATTTAAGATCTGATTAAGCTTCAAATGCACTGATATTGATGCAGATTTGTGCTGAAGCTTGTTCAATAGAAACAACTAAATCAGTCACTTTTTATGGCTGTTATTTGTATATTTTTGTTTGGTCAAATCTGAACGTGACAATAATTAAAAAAAAATACTTTTACTTTTCAGTCCTGTTCAAAAATGTAGTGGAGTAGAAAGTACAGATACTGCTCTCAAATGTAGTGAAGTAAAAGTAAAAAAGTATCCACTGTAAAACTGACTTAGGTACAGTACTTTACGACTTTAATTTAACTTACTTACATTCCACCACAGCTGTTAACTAATTTAAACATTTAAAGACAAAATGGTGAGAAAGATGATGATGATGATGATGGTTTAAGTCTGTCCATGAATGTGATTGCAAACGTTTTCATTAGAGTCTATTTTTAGTTTATTTTTTTAAAGTCTATTTATTTTTTTTTATCTTTTTTTTTATTTTAAGCTATTTATCTATTATCTTGTTTTATTGCATGTACCATTTTCCTTCTGTTCTTTAACTGTGCGGTGCAATATTGGAATTTCCCCACTGTGGGACTAATAAAGGCAGATCTTATCTTATCTTATCTTATGTTTCTGAATGTGATTAGTCTTCTGACATATTGAACAGAAGCACTGGATCATTTATAGCCTACTTCCCATGTGTTTGCCATGTGTTTGATTATATATCAGCCCTGTCCATAATGCCTGACCACTTGAGATAAATAAGCTGATATTTTAAGCAGCATATTGAGTGAAATTCAACCATCTGTGACTTGTCTATAAAAATGTGTGGTAGTGGGAGGAGGAAGACGCTTCATCTTTAGGCTTCCTGCATTTGACAACACAATGAAGTAATTACTTAAAGCCATCTTGTACAAAAATACATATTGCGCTGGTGATGGCTGCGTTAAATCACATCCTGACACATAAAGTGGTCTAATTGCAATTTTGTTACCCATAATTTGCCCAGGGGCGCTAATTGCTTCAGATTTCCTTTCACGTTCATTCCAGCCAGCGCTCAGGGATGTGTTAATAGCTTCTGTTTGTATTGGATCACTGGGCTTCTGTATTGTCCGCAGTGCGTGCTGTCAACTCCAAATAGACGAGCTCATTAATGGTGGCAGTCTTCATACACCTGTGAAGTGTTGGACTCCCTCATTGTTTTGTTCATTGTTTTGTTTTGTGTTATGAGACCTTTTCAGATTCGATTCTCACGCACTTCAAACAATGGTATGGAAATAGACAGCGTAAATGCCCGAGTGGGTCATTTAACCAATTTGCAGATCCCTGGTTCAGTTTATATTATGAGCATAGACTGTATAAAGATGTGGACTGAGTGAGTTTGACGTCACCCACAGCGTTCGGCTCCAGTCAAATGAAGCTCAGCGAGTGACTTTGGAGACGAATACCATATTTGGAAGTCCGGCCGTGAGTATCAGAGCAACGAAAGAGCCAATATGGAGCAAAGCTGTGGAAGATAACGCCCCCTTCCCGCCTGCACCTCTGGTTTAGGAGGGAGCAGGCACTTAGCAATGCTGTCAATCAAACCTGTTGCTAACGCTAGTAAGAGTGACCTCGGGGAAAGAAGGCAGCTGATTTGTCTCTTATTAATGTTCATATGTTGAGGTACGGACACAATGGTGAAATAAAAATACCAGAATCAAGATTTACGAAGCGAGGGTGCCACAGTTTTCTTATGTAAAGTGAATTGGAGCCAGTTGATGGAGAAGTGCGCCCATGCTCACTCACAGGTTAGCTATGTACATTTACACACATGGACAAAATTTTTGGTACGTGTCGGTTAATGAAAGATAAACTCACAATGGTCACGGAAATTACTTGAATCAGACAAAAGTAATAATAAATAAAAAATTCTATGAAATATAACCAATGAAAGTCAGACACTGCTTTTCAACCACGCTTCAACAGAATTACTTAAAAAAATAAATTGTGAGTTTTTCTTTCATTAACCGACGGGTACCAACAATTTTGTCCACGTGTGCATATACGAGGGTCATTCAATAAATTAGGTGAATTTTTCAGTATAAGGACTTTTAATACAGATAGAAGCTCACTTTTTTTATTTTATTTTATTTTGTTTTACTTACCATACACAGTTGACATTCTCCTTAATCGCCAAAACTCTCAAAGTTTTAGTTTTTTTTTTATCTGCAAAAGAAATTAAATCCATTTGAAAAACAAGTAAAAAAAAAAAAAAATCTGTATTAAAAGTCCTTATACCGAAAAATTCACCTTATTTATTGAATGACCCTCGCGTATACAGGTTAAGCCGATATCCTGGTTGGGCTTTTAATTGCCTCTAATAAGATATTTTATTTACAGCCTAGAATGCCTCATAATATTTAAACTTTTATTCAAACTGAGCCGTTCAGTAGTGATGTGAAGGATAACACTACACTGGGAACTGAAAAAGCTGCATAAGTGCATCCCTAATAATAATTTGTTCAGGTAATATAAAAATCTATATAACTGTGTTTCCTCATCATTAACTTACTCTGAGTTGTATTTTTATGCGTGTTTTAATCATCCTGTATTGTCCTATGATTGATCCCCGCCCACTGCTCTGTTCTTTATAGCGATAATGAAAAAATGGTGAAGGGAAACAGCTATAACATGGTTTAACTGCTCTGACAAGGAGATTTGCATAATAGGTCCACTTTAACAAAATGTAAATGTAAATTGATATACATATGTTATAGTTTATTGCTAAAAAACTGAAAACAACATATGTCTTCATTAATGTTAAACTTATAGTGAGAGTGGGAGCCTTCGACTTGTCTCCGCTGGACCATAGAGGCTGCTGTGGGTGGCTCTGTGGAATGCTACAAATGTATTAGCTGCATGTCTTAGATAACTGCAGAGCCAAGCGCCCACACCAGCGTCTGTCTGTGGGAGCTCGCTTCAACAGGCCCCTTTGTTTCTAAACTCCATTGTTATTCCCATTCATGCCATAGACCTGGACTCATGGGCTGAATCACCAAAAATAAATACATGCTTTTACATTTATATAAGCAATTATATAAACAATTCATGTTTGTCTTTAGAATTTCGTATTAAACTTTGACATCCCTAGATCCTTTAAGGGCCATATTATGCTATTTTCTGATTTGTTATAATGTTTCCTCGTCACAAACACACCTGGAGTTGTGTTTTGTTTCATTCACTGAGTTCTTCTTTCAAACAAAAAACACTCTGTTCCACCTTGTGATGTCATCATGTGGCAATACAGGAAGTGCTCCACTGTGTTTTTAAACTCCATACACCTTCGCTAGAATCATCTGGGTGATTTCAGCCCTGAAATTGCGATTCTCTCTTGAATTAAAGGTAAAAGGAGCCGTTAACTTGAAAACTACCACTTTGTGACATGACAAGGTGTAGCAGAGCATTTTTGCATGGATGGATGGATGAAGACCAATAATAAAGAGTTACTAACACGTGTGAATGAAACAAAACACAGCTCCACGTATGCTTTTGAGGAGGGAACAACCTTCTAACATGGCTTAAGCTCACAAGAGTCATTTTTTTTGCAATATGGGGCCTTTAATGTACATTTTTATTCACTTTTTATTCATTTAAAACAGTAGAAACAGGTCCTTTTACCTGTGCAAAACTGCTAAACTCCAAGCGGCAGATTCTCATGTATTCATTTTTATTGCTGAAAAAACAATAGCTGAACATCACATACCAAAATATTGTCCTTATTCGCCCCGCCCCCTTTTGCGTCTAATTGCTACTAAACCACACTTTCTTTGTGGTGGCACTTTCGGTTAAGCGCGAATCCCATTCATTTCAATAGAGAATTTGGGAAAAGTTTTGTCGTTAAAATCTGATCTAAAGTAGGTTGATTTGTGTAAAACATTCTACGTTCATGTGACACATCAACACCGCACTGATTCTCTGGGAGGTTTTAAAACAGCTCTGTCCCTGTAGAACTTATTTGTCAAGATCGTCAGCCCCCTACAAAATAATACAACCTGAATGACGATGGTGGCGCCCACAGCAACGTCCGGAGTAAAGCGAATATTCTTTTCTGTTTAGATCTACGTTTTGTGTGCAATCCCACTGATTCACATAATTCGTTACCACAGTTTAATTATTACAACAGTCATCCCTCCTCTAAGCGCTCCCTCACCTGTGCTCTCCATATTGGCCTTTGGTGCATCTTTGCCCTACTTTCTCTATGTATCCTTGGGCTTGTTACACTTGACTGGCTTCAGGTTTTAATTACATGTTAATGATCCGGGCATAGGCTCAACTGCAGAGCCACAGAGGTACCGATGTAAGATGTGTACGCGCGTCTGTTTATATAAGGCCAACTGTAGCCATCAATCTTCATACTCTCAAACAAATTGCTTTTCCTTGCAGCTGCCTGAAAATCACTTTGATATTCAATAGTGGTTTAGCGCAAAGTGAAAAAGACTGCATTTGTTGTGGAGAGGCCTGTATCTTCACAGCGTTTCACCGTGGGCCCATTCACTGCCTATTTGGGTTTCACCTGTAAGGCTGGAGGTTAATTGGTTAGAACAGCCCCTAGGTGTTGATGTTAGCGTGCGTGCGTCGTTGTGTTGATCATGACGACATTAACGATGGAGCAGAAATAGAAAAAAAACAAAACGATTTTACAGTGATGACGTTTATGAACGAGGCGGCTCTTAACGTGAACGGTTGCATCCAGATCTCATTTTTCAAAACAGACGATTCTTTTTCTTTCTAATTTGTCTGCATTTTCATACTGATTAACACTGAACCACGAGTGAGAGCTTTGTGCACAAAAAAACATATTTGACATCATAATAGCAGTCAGTTTTAAAATGATTATTATTGTAGTGCAACTTTTTTTTTTAGATTCTCCATAATTCCAAAGGGTAAACGCACTCCTACTCTCAGTTTGAAACATTTTAAACACATTTAAGCGTTCTCACATCGGCTTCTTTTGAATGACTCTTTTAAATGATTCGGATCCCATGAAAGAGCTGAAAGTCGCATCACTAAACATGTCTAATACTTTTAACTATCCGTAGGTTTCAGAGTGACAAAAAATATGCACGGTTGTCATAGCGATATATACTGTTTTCTAATGGGAATCGAATTAGAGCCAAAAGTGCGTGCATGATCACTTCCTGTTTGGAACGTAGCGGCTAGCAGGTTAGCTATATCCATTTGTATGTACAGTCTATGGTGTAGACAAAGGAAAAGGACTATATAGAAAACAAATGAAATTAATTTGTTGTAATGACTGACAAGGAGACCAAAGATTCAGAACTCAGGTGAAAAGTTTATTTACAGAGAATATAATGCAAATGAAGGTAGATGGATCAGAGAGTTGAGAGCGGGGTTGTTTGCAGTAATCTTTGAGCGGGTCGTGGGCAGCGGGGTCAGAGATGAGGTAGCCCCGTGCCAGTCGAGGTGAACTGGGTCAGAAGGTGTGAGGTTTGTGCCGGTTGTGGAGAGCTGGGTCGGAGGCAGAGGAGCTGAGCGGGTCCAGGGAGCGGGATCATGAGACTGAGCCAAGCGGGGCTGTACGGTGGGTGTCAGGTCCTTGGTCCCTTTGTCCTCCCCAGGTGCAGCTTGATTAGTTAGATTAGATTGGTGTGCATGGCAGGTGTGCATGGGAGGAGCCCGAATCTCCACCCAGCCCCTGGCCCTGACACAGAAGGGAGGAACAGCACAAGAAAAACAGGACAGACTGGGATCTTGAGAGAATCAAATGAAAAACACTTGCTAATATTCTTGTTTTGGGGCCAACACACAATTATCTATTATCAGAAGCCTTTAGTTTGATGTGGAAAATGATTATGACAAAAATTCCATCATAGTCAAGGTTCAAAAAGTCACATAGAGCCTGACATGACTCCTCCGGGAAAGTCCATCAGAATGGTCTACTCCAGTAACGGCAGGTGAACCCTCCATGGCCTAATTTCATCCAATCTGAGCTTTTTTCACACACTCTATCCATTTATGTTTAAATCGATTATCCATTACAGTGCGGGGGTCTGTGCATTAGTTCTGTTTGTTAAAAAAAATAAAAAACTGCATGAAGGTCACAGAGGCACATAGGCCTTGGCACATAATGGAATTCAGATGGAAAAATACAAGCAAATATTCATGAACATTATTTATTTATATGGAATTTGTCAATATAGTGGAAAGTCTAGAGAGGATAGAGCAGGAAGTGTAGTTATAGTATAGTTTATAATGGCATGAGTAGGACTGGATGATATAGTGTTAAATATTGATCGTGGTCTCATTCCTGTGACAATATACTGTTTTGGTAAAATTTACATATTGTGACATAAGTTTTCTCTTGAATCCAGGTCCATGCTCAAACAATTGGACGATATAGTGATAAAAATTCACATTCACACCTTCCATTGCTGAACCTTGATGCAATGCTGAGTGGCAGGTGAATTTGACCAATCACAGTCACGTATTAATTTTCCAAAAGAAGAAGTAGAAGAAGAAGACGTTCGTTTCTTCTTCAAGGCGATATAAAGATAGTTGGTTTACATGAATTGTGATCAAATCGAATTCATCTGGCTCTAAGAAAACCCATATGCAAGGTAAATTATCACATTTTTATATCGCGCTTTTCCACTTTCAAGGCTTTATATCAAGGAACCAGTCACACACACACATTCATACACCACTCTATGCAGGAGGGTTAAATGTCTTGCTCAAGGACGCTAACCTAACGCTAACCTCGCTAACCTTCGAATCAGAGGAGGAACACTCTACTAATTGCACCACTCTTGCCCATAAGCATGTGTTTGGTTGACTATTTTACTTAAGCAATGTTATTTTGCTGTAACAGGTATAAGTAATTTGTATTAACATGTTATTTGAGTACAATTTCAGGTACTTCCATCATGTCTGCCTGCTGTAAAAATGCTTTCGTAGGTTTTGTACCACTGCTTGCTTCATGAAGGACAATGCATAGATTCAGTCTCCTATGGTTGTGGCTCTTCTTTGAGAATATACAGCTCACGGCAACTTGATCGGTTTCCAAAAGTCGAGAACAATTGTGCTTTGGCTTCTGACCAGTGAAGGAATAGGCGAATAGGGCAGGCCATTTATATTTCGTTGAGGGCATTTTCAGGCTTGTTTTATAGGGTCAAATAAAGTTTTTATGGAGGAGGATGAGCTGGTTTACACAAAGCGATACAGCAGAGAATGTTAACTGGAAATCCCTGGAAAAGGACAAGATAAGTGGATGTTTTAAACCTATATCCAAAACAAAGATTGTAAAGTAATACTTGTGTTTTATAAAATAGTCTGTGCAATCCCTCATTCATCCAGGATTGGTCTGTGGTGGGAAAGGTTTCAAAGGGATTATCTGGACAAGGAGGAGCTCTGACTACAACTTTAACTGAGACAATCCCTCTTTAAACAAGGATGGTGGGTTTAGAAACAACTTACCTTTAGTTTACAATAGCCTCTCCAAACCTTGGTCCAAAGCACAAAGCCTGACAAATGCTAATCAGTCTTGAACATATAGTGAGTCATTCAATTTTCCTTTGAGATTACTTAACAACACAGCCCCTCATGTATTTCACAGACCTCCCGCTGTGTCGACTGTTGCTGTCTCCATAATATTCCTCTATACTGGCAGAAAGTAGTATCATATGAAAAAATGTGATTCATCTCAGCGTGGGTTAATTATAGCACTTACTCACAAGAGGATTAACTTCCTGCGCAAGAAGCTGTTTCCGATTTTGATTCTTAAAGCCACAACACGTTTTTGAAATGGATTTGTTTAAATTTGCTTGTAACTGCTTTTGGTCGATAAGGAATAGCATTGTGATTTCTGGTAGAGATAAGTGAATAATATATACTCAAACGCCTTTACAATTATGAATTAACTCCCTACTCCGCGATGGTAAGCTCTGTGGCATGCATGCAGTGGACGAAAGAGGTTCAAAGTGCTAGATGGAAGAGCGTCGTAACCACTGAGCCACTGCCGCCCAAATAATAATATGCACTGAATAATGGTGACATATGTACGAGCGCAATGTGTGTTGGAACCAGGACAAATGGGCAAGCCTGAGCGAGCTTAATTAGTACTACATTTCTGCTCAAACAACTAGGTCCTGCCTTGTACTGATCTATCTCTTGGAATAAACTTTCCTAGATCTGCAAAGATTTAAAAAAATGTGCGGTTACAGAAAACAAGTAGACAATAAAAAGTATTCCCTGGAAATATCACAAAAGATGGCAGTTGAAGAAACGCTTTAGGCTGTGTATTAGTTCGACTTGACTGCATAGTCCCAAAAGTGCCACATGTATTGTATTGTGATTTGTGACCCTCAGCAGGAATCCTCAGAACACAGAAAGTGACTTAAGCCTGGTGAACTCAGACGTCCTGTGTGCGGTTTGCTGTGTTCATACCACATTATTTATTGATACTGAGCAGATTTTTACTGTAGACGTTTGAGACAGGCAGTGTAAGCTTTCATTTGTGCGCAGCATGCTCGGTCAGGATGTCAGGTGTCTGGGGTCAGCACTCCACTCTCGCTCTGCCGATTGGACTCCAGCTTCTTCGCAAAACAGAAGTTGCTCTGGACTTTCAAAAGTTGTCAGATTTTGTGCATTATCAGTTCGCTCCACATTCTGTAGCTACAGCTGGCCTCTTGTGAAAATGACAGGTGAAACTCTCATCATCAAGTGCAGTCAGAAGCGTCATAAGTGTCATGCGTAACCTCTGGATACATTAGTTATAAACAAAATACTGTAGAATATTTAAAAGGGGGGTATTATTAATGTTGTTTCCTCATTTAGATGTTAACTACAAGATTCAGTCCAATGCTCAGCCCACAACCCACGATCCCACACGACACTTCTCCATAAATATACAAAAGAATGGCAAAAAACAAAACACTACAGCTTCACAAACCTGGTTCAATGTGCAGTAGTTTCATTAGCGGAATGCATGATGTTAGGAATGTTGTAGCGGTCTGAAGGAGGAGTGCAGAGAGCAAAGGGAGAGTCAAAAACAAACTTATAAAACATGTTAATACGTTGTTTTCTGTGAATTTAGCAAAACAATAAAAGGTAACATGGTGATTTAAATATGTTCTGTGCGAGCAATGAATACCCCAAATCAAATACCCCTCTTGAGTATGTTAACAGTATGTACATTGTAATTAAAGATTAGGTTCTCATCCTAAGTAAGAAAAGCAATAGTCCTCTCTTTGTAGTTTTTTTTTAATGATTTCATAAAGTCCCAAAATCACTGAACAGTTTAGCTCCACACTAGCACAAAGAAAATTGTACTTAAGATAGTGGCTCAACTCACTGTAACTTAAATGCCAAACCTTACCCTATAACTTTTTTATGAAGCTTAAATCCAGACAGAAAGTGCATTGACTCTTGCATTGATTCACTCCCGACGTCTCTCCCCTGAGTTGTGCAAATACAGACACCTTTAGCATTTGTATCCTTTTAACCAAACACTGCTATGTCAACATGGCTCAGCGCTTCGTGACGGCAGCAGAACATCCTCACCGCTGACAGGCAAGGGCAAGAACTGGGAGAACTCAACCGGGGATCAAAGCCTGCGGGCGACCCAGACGACCCAGCTGTGTGATCTAAAATGGCACAGGTCACCAGCCATATCCTTAAACTGTTTTTTTTCTGCAAAACTACAAATATACCGTATACATATCCCACCGGGGGGAAGATCCAGGACACGCTGGAGGGCCTATGTCTCTCTGCTGGCCTGGGAACGCCTTGGGGTCCCACCGGAGGAGCTGTCTGGAGTGAGGGACGTCTGGGAGTCCCTGCTTAGACTGCTGCTCCCGCGACCTGGCTCCAGATAAGCAGAAGAAAATGAATGGATGGATGGATGGACATATCTCTTACTGTAGAAATAAGACCAGTGCATCTTAAGTGTTTTATCCTCCAGGAACCAGGAAGTGCAGGAACTTAGCATGCTAGTTGTTATCTCTGTAATTCCTCATTCGTCCAGGTATGATCCATAGTAAAAGTAAAATTTTAATCTATCAAGTGGACAAAAAGTTGTAGGAGTGAAGACGTTTGGCTGCTCATCCAAGTCGTTTCTTCACTTCTGGTCAGATTCCTGTTGAACACTGCCTTATCTCTAACACACCTGTTGATAGATATGTTTTTGTGTAGCAAGCTAGCTTTTCTTTTTTTTACTATGCTAGTTGTCAGCATTATCATGATGGCCAAACACCTCTCTGGTCTCTGGAAGTTGTGAAAAGTCCTTATATTAATTGCGGTAAATTATCAGAAAGCTGGGAATACGATGAGTGATGAAAACATTTGAACCGCTGCAAACAGTTTTTAAACACGCAAGTTCTGTTTTTCACGTTTTGAAGTCAGAATAAATCAGGTACAGCCCTTTTAAGTAATCAGTGAACAGCACTCCAGACGTCTCCCTTTAATCTTTTGGGGCTGATTGGGGAGGATGATTCATTCTTGACTCTGCTATTTACTAGAGAAGCTTTAATTAGCATCTAATTGGGTTTTCTCACCTGAGAGATTACGGAAAGCAAGATTGAGATTTGTAAATTAAATGTTGGAAAAAAAACTGCCTTTGAAGCAATAAGTAACTTTTCTGTTGGGGGTCTACCATCTGTTTCTGTCTCTCTAGCGGTAGTGTGCGGTGACTTTTACGGGTTGACTTGGGGTAGACAAACATCAATATTTAGTCGGTAACAGTTTAATAATGCCGCTTTTTATACAAACTACATTGCAAATTATTATATATGTGCACTCTCTAGAAATCTCCTCAGATGTCCAGTTCCTCCACGGGTTTATTATGGGTTTATTCAGCGCCGTTTGAGCCCGCTGTGGTCCTCAATATGCATGTGCGCGCCTCTCAAACAACCGCCTCGCTCTCCGGTTGTAAAATCCCATGTTTAGAGCGTGGCACGGCTTGGTCTCCGTAGCACAGAATAACAACACGAGTTAATGAAGCGTGGACGATGCAGTCTGCTAAGTGACCAGTAGGGTGTACTAAAGGACTCTGTCAATTCAATCATGCGTCAAACAGGCAAAAGTGAAGGTAAAATGGGATTATTTGGATATAATTTGTAACTATTTAATTTCACTTTTGACATGCGATGATTTTAGGTTTTATTGGGCAAGCGCTGTTTGCCTTGATTGCCCTGACGCACACCACTGCTCTAAGGAGTCATTATTTGGTCTGAAATGTCTCGTAGCATCTCCATGGAGTTAGACAACATTAATGCCACATCTCTATGAACACAAAAAGTTACATAGTTCACCTTTAAAAGCAAAAATGTCTTCATGTTTTTTTGTTTTTTTTTACCTTGACACCAGCAGATGCTTCTACCTGGCTTCATGTCCTATGCTAAGGACAAAAACAGGAAGTGCTCCGCCAGCCACACAGTCACAGTGTCCCATTAGTACATTGTTATTGATTTTTCAGAGGCATTGTCATCAACCCTGTCGGCTGATATCGAGCAGCCGGAGATAGGGACACACGCTCAAATGCGCAGCAATCACGAGCTGTTTGTGCTACGCTTCTTCCAGACAGAAACATGTCACAGCGGCATGGGCCAGTGCAATTGACTACATATATCACTGACTTATCTAAAACATCATAAAAAGGACTGATCATGTGTGTCAAAACCTTTGTAGCGACTGTGGATGAGAATGAGCTGATACAGAGCTCTCAACACTGGCAGCGTTTTTAAAGCCTGAAAACACTGAATGTGAGGGTCAAATATGACACAATGTTTAAATAAATAACACTTTTATATTGAGGTTTGTTTAACTTTTAACTTCTAACTTCAAATGAAATGTTGTGTGAGTGTGTTATGTGTATAGTGACTGTGCTTGGTGTATAGTGAGTGTGTTGTGTGTATAGTGAATGTTTTGTGTGTGTATAGTGAGTATATTGTGTGTATACTAAGTGTGTTGTGTCTATAGTGAGTGTGTTGTGTGTATAGTGAGTATATTGTGTGTTACATTTGCTTTGTTCGATTCTTTCTTCTCTTTTTCCTGCCCTGTTGACTGTTTTACATCAACCTGCCGTTGAAATTTGCCACGTTGGCTATAATCGTTACATATTTACATGTTTAAATGTTCATCAATTGTGCCACCCCTTTACAAATAAATACAAATAAGAAAAATAAGAAATGGTTGCAAAGATTCATATGCATTCTTGAATCTTGAATGTACAGCTTATGGTATCGGCTTGAGCAGCAGAAGAATTGGTGGATTTTATAATAAGGTCATATTCATTAGTTTAACATTAAAGGCTACATACTTTTTCTTATGGTGGTATCATTTTCTCAAAACACCTGTTGGTCTATGCCCTGCAGACCTTTAAATATTACTCAAACTAATAACTATTTCCTTCCCTAATCTTTGCATTCGTCATTGACCTTTCGCTGTGAATAAGTTCAGCTTCGATAGCATTTTGATTCATCCTGTTAAACCGAGTAAAATAACCTCCTTGTGCAATTGAGAAAAATTTCACTGAGGAAATCCGTCGTATCACATGCCGTATGGAGTTTGGAGATCACCTTCAGTTCACTGGTTTGGTCGTATCATGTTATATGGAAATTGCCTCTCAGTGGATATCAATCAAACAATACAGATCAATGTCCTTACTGTGATGCTGTTAAAGAGATCTTTCCTGCTGTGACATGTAGGACTGAGGACAATCTCTCCATGCCTTGGCGTTTCCATTACAGTGCAGCCGGTGCGCTATTTGTCTCTGGCATTGTGGGTAATGGAAACAAGGGCGAGGGCGCTGTGCTGCGGTGTGCGTTTGTGTTGGAGAGTGGGATATTGAAGCTTTGGTGGGTCTCTCTCTAAAGTGCAGTTCTTTGACAGGTGGCCTAGGACATTTGTATCCCAGGTTTGGTCTGATGTGCTGTTCTGGATCAAAAGCTTCTATGTATAATGTGGAAAATGCTCGCTAGTAGGACTGTATATGCTCAAAAGTATTGAAAACTGCAACTAAACAAGCACTTTGAGAGAGGAAGCTTGTAGAGCACTTCCAAAGCACTGCTCCTGTTTTGCAAAAGTAAAGATAATGTGCTAAAACCCAGAGCGATTGGCTGGGAGCTGGAGATATTTGTCACAGTGGGGGACGGGGGGGGCACTGGACAAACTGCTCTCCATCAGGGACGACAGAGAGCAGGGCTGTAATCGACTGAAGACATTTTTGGGGCCTCATTTATCAAGAGTTTGCTCATGTGATAAACAGCTAAACACGGTAAAAGTGGAGCAAAAACACAACACTAAAGAAGACGCAGTGCAGACGTAATTTTGCTTCTGTGAGTAAATGAATATGCAAAACTGGGCTTTTTTTGCCGTAACATGTGGAGAGGGTGGAGGAAATGCAAATGAAGTTGTTTAGCGGGTGCTGCTTGATTTATTACTATTACGAGAGCGGAAAGTGCATGGAAATACAGAACGCTGAGAGGCAGATGTAAACTTTTTGCATTTATTATTGATTTTAAATGCTTTACAAGGACAGATGAGGTAATAACATGTTGTTTTCAAAGGAGCGATAATAAAATATAAACTCTTTACCTGTAAATCACACACAACGCGCCCACACATTGCACACGCTCAGTTTCTACTCACTATTATTAAAATCTCACACAAAAACTATGATGTAAATAGAGAAGTACTAGTAAACTGCAGCTTCAAGAGCGAAAAGCCAGATAGGCCTGCACCACATTTACCACAATGAGTACGAGTACATGTACTTCAATTATAGTACAGTAAAATACTAATACTCACTTTTTACAGGGGTTCTAATACAGTGGTAAATTTAATTCATTTCATGAGATTTTTATAGTATAGCCTACTTTGCACTGAAATACTCATTTGAGAGGCTGTTTTAAATTTCTACTATATTCCAGTATAATTTAGATAAGTACCTTATATTTACTACTTCGTCTTGGCAGACTATGCCCCAGACAAACTGCTAAGAAGACACTTTTCGCATAGTGTCATCTTACTTTTACCACGGCCACATGGCTGATGTGGACATTCTCTTTTAAAAGCTCTGAACCCGCTTTGTTCAGTCGTCAAATGTGTTTGTCAATTACCATAAGTCACGGTGCATGCACAAGCAAAGAATCGACAGCACCACTTTGCCACATTAGCATGCTACTATGTAAACACACTGAGCTCATATCCTCTGTGAACTATAGAAACCTTAAGAGTCCTAAATATTTACATCATATTTTCATGTGTGACAGTTGTATATGATTCAATTTAAGCTTAATGTGCAGTTGTAGAGTCTTTATTAAGGTGACCATCACTATTCAAAACTGGGACACACCTGGGTTGGGACATTTGGAATAAATAAAACTGTGAAAAGAGTGGGTAATACTCTTAACTCACTTGTGGCTCAGTATGTAATGAAGTCGGCTCTTTCAAACGGTTCCTTAATGTGATCGGTTGGATCTGGATCTCATGTTTTAAAAGAGCCGTATCTTTTTCTTACTAATTTGTCTGCATTTTTATTCTAATTAACACTGAACTAACACAAGAATCAGCACAGAAACAAAAACATAACATATTTGACATCATAATAACAGTTAATTTAAAAATGATTATTATTGTAGTGCAACATTTTATTCCGATTCTGCATAATTCCAAAGGGTAAACACAACCCCACTGTCAGTTTGAAACATTTAAACACATTTAAGCCTTGTTCATTTCTCTCTGTGATTAGTTTGTAGCTAAAATGAGTTCTTACATCGGCTTCTGTCATAAATAAATAATAAAAGAGCCGGTCTTTTGAATGGCTCTTTGAAATGAACAGATCCAAAAGATTCAGATCCCATAAAAGAGCCGTCAAAGTCCCATCAGTAATGAGGGACTTCTGTTGGTGTGTTTTTATGCCTTTTGCTCAAGCGCAGTTTTCTGTATTTTAGCTAAACAAATGGCAATATATTCCGCTCTTTACTGTTGGCAAATGATCAAATTAGTTAAAAGTAGGGACACCTGGGACATTTCTTATATAAAACTGGGACAAATCACTGGTTTTGGACACATCTGCTGGGATAGGGGACACAGGGCTCAAAACTTGGACTGTCCCGGGTAAAAAGGACGCCTGGTCACCCTATTCTTTATGGTCAACTCTCTGCTCAGAGCGTCAAATAAGACACAGCGCAGTTATAGTGGTATCGGCACCACATTGACGCATACCGATACTCAATATTTGTAACCCTAAACCAGATTAAACTGTCCCGTCACTCCCAAATCTCCAGATAACTCAATACATGCCTTGTGCTCTCCAAATATCTGCATAAAATCAAATTAAATAATAAGCTGGCTACTAAAAATGTGATTGACGAATACCTCAAAAACGATTAATCGACTAAAAGACTACAGCCCTAATAGAGAGACAAAGGAGCTCACTCTTCCACTGTGAAATATGTTAACATTCAAACCATACTCCATAAAACTGTACAACAAATGGAGTTAATATGATTAGCTGAGATTCAGGAGCAGGACCACGCCTCAACCTCCCTCTGCTCACCTCAATCACAACTCTAATTACCCAGAAGCCCTATTTATATGAGCCTATCCCAGCAAACACCGTCTGTCTCCGCTCTCTCAACCCCTCCCTCCCGCCCAGTGTCTCTTTTTCATCTTTGAGCCTGAAGACCTCACCATCTACAGAGAGAGAGAGCGAAGGGACGAGGTATGGTCCTGAATCGGCTCGACTGACCTCCTGAGACATCACCCAGTCTCATCCAGCCTCCACATCTGTTCATATCAATATATATCTGTATTGTGTACCATTGTTGTGGCGTGGTTCTTATGTAATAGATAACCTCATGTGACGTCAGAGCCTCCATTTCTACTGAGTTTCTCTTGTGTACATTTATATAATCCTATTGAATACTGTATATGGTATTTTTAACTTACATTTGGTCTTGTTTTACACGCACATATCGTAACGTATTTTCTAGCAGTGCAGCACTACACCAAACTTGTACCTTGATTTACTAATGCTAAGGTAAATAACACGTGCTACCAGTGTATATGGAATATGTGGGGGATCAACAAGACGGTATGGACGGTGGGAGATTACAACGACAGGAATCTCATGAATGCGTGACCCCCACGTAAAACACTCATCCTGTTCGACCTCGCCTAAAGTTTCTTAATGTGTAACGCCATACAGACCAGAAGAGGACCCGCCTTCTCAATTACACACACACACATACATTGGGAGACACTGTAAAATCCGTCAGTATCCACATCTCAGGGCTCTCCATCTATCCTTTCCTGAGAGTCCGTTACTTCACTTTACCTCTGTGGAACTCATTAAACCCTTCTGACTTTGTTTCAGTCTCTTGATCCTCTTTGACTCTTACACCAGAAGCGAACATTCCTACAATATACACCTATATATCTTTAAATTTTTGCATTTTTTCCTACTATTATTATTTTAAGTATACATTTATTCCATTTGTTATTTGTTATTAAGAAATGCAGTAGCCTTGTATTGTATTTTTGAGCTACCGTGTCCAAGTAATTTCCCTATGGATCAATACTGTTTGTCTAAGACTACAGAAAGCAGAAGTGTCATTGAGCCAGATGCACAAAATGGCACTGGATCCAGCAATAGAAACAATGATCTGGATTCACAGCAAGATCACCCCAATTGTAACACTTTTGCCAATTACTGTAGTTGTACAGCAAAAGCTTTCTCCGCTACGACCTACAGAAAGCATTTCCTCTGTGATCCAATTACTCCGACGTGGCGAGCTCAGGGGGCAACGGGGGGCTAAGGGACATCGTGGTCAGCTGCACACGGCTCTGGGTGTAAGGATGGACAAAGAGCCCAATCATTTCTAAAACAAGCATGCTTTCACCTTTCAATCTTTTCCTGCTTAAAGATGTTCCCCTGTGAATCTGTGACCCTTCCACATATACAGATGCACTTAGCAGCTTTCCTGACATTTTAGAATCTATATATTTTTTTTAACAGCTCCACTCCTATGATTACTTTGTCATTTAGACCAACTGTGTGTCTGGTTGGAGCCATCACTTATGAGAAAAGACTGGGACATTTTTGAGGCACTTAACCTTCAATTCAAAGTGTCACTCGTGCTGTTGTCTTTTGTCGAGCTCAGTCTTGCTGTCTCGCTTTTCAATCGGACCCGTGTAATTTTCATAATGCAATATAAATGCTATCTGGGTGCTAGCGTCTGCTGTGTAATTGAAACGCTGGGATGCTCTGACATCACACGCACCAGCTGTGAACTGATACCAGAGCGGATAACAAAAATCTGGTTGGCAGGTGTTGTCACATGAATTCACCGCAGTCATTCAAGGCTTTTCTTAAATATGCCCCTGCAGCTGTACATGAGACCAGTGCCACTCATGGACTAAGGGTAGCCGTCTGAATTCAAAGAAGCTGTATTAGGCTCAGTTGGGTTTTTGAGCTCCGTACTATATTCATTTTCATTCGTCAATACAGGTCAGGAGTTGTATCATTCATTTACACTTGTCTTGCGGCGTAGTTCTATGAGATCTATCCCACTCCAGGAAGCTCAGACCAATCAAAAGGGCCCCCCGCTTACTCTAGTTCACTGGGCACAAATGTCTACAGCTCCTTTTCCCCTGATTCAACTGAACAAATCAACTTTATTTTTCTCATATTGATTGATCATGATTTTCAATTTGATTTTGTTTCACTAAAAGCAAATGCAACTCACTTTTAATATTACTCTACCTGACACAAACTGAAAAAACAAGTTATCACTGATAATTAAAAATGACTGAATCACAAACTCGATTAAAATTTGATTAATTGCACAGCCCTATTTTGATGCTCAGATTGCCTCAGTGTAGGAATTAGACACTATTCAATTTTTTATCAGATTTGGTTACAAACTGCTTTTGTCTTCACTTTGACAGAGAGCTGCAATATTTATGTTGTAAAATGTACAGCGCAGTTACAGAGATAAAGACACATATTTACTCATGTACAAGTTTAAAAACCTTCATGAATCTGAAATGAGCATTTTGTCACATGTTCAGCGCTTGGCCTGGTGTCCCCTCTGACAGCATGTGCCTCTGTTCTTGGCAGGGTTCGACTGGAGGCCTTCTCTGACAATAGTGGGAAACTGCAGCTCTCGCTCCAGGAGATCATCGAATGGCTGACGGCCAAAGACGAGGAGCTGTCGGAGCAGCTGCCCATAGGGGGTGATGTGGGCGCTGTACAGCACCAAAGGGAGTTCCACCAGGTACATGCTGAGTCCACATCTCGCATGCAGCTCACTCCACACCTCCAGGGAGCAACAATTAGCAGTGAATCAGGCACACGCCGCTCGGCACCTGCTCGCATTGATTAAGGGCTCTTTGCTCAGCTCAGGGGAGTACAGGAGCTCCTATTTAATGCTCATCTACATACTGTATAAACCCCACAGGAGACTGAAAACATTATCTGCATGGCATGTTTCATAAGTGAACTGAAATACCCCCAACTGCCTTAACTGCCTTTTTAAAGTTAAAAATCTGACCTGACTGTGATGACTCCATTCTCCCCCTGCATAGGTAGTTTCAGTCATGGACAATGTAAACCCTAAAACTATCTTAGCTTTTTATCTCGACTGTTTGAGTTCTGTGGCAGTATACTTAACAGTATGAATAATGCACACACATTGTTCTCTTTGGTGGAATATTATGATAATGTGATCTCCAAGCGTGGCTCAAAGTGAAAGGCCATTTGGGGCAAGAGTTGCTGACAGTGTAGTCTGTGTTCCTCTGCTCCTGCCTCAGATAATACTTGTAACGCTTCAGTGGCTCAAACTGGCCTTGAAATCCATTCAAGGGCTCCTGGAGTGAAGGACACACCTGCTCATCATATCAGGCTTTACTGATCACAACATCATCTACTGTCCAATAACAAGCACAGTATAGTAGTGCATTTTAAATACACAAAGACGGAAGTGTTTAAACCAAAAATAAAGTATTGCCATGGGCCAGTAATTTTAATTTTGCATGCATAGTTAAAGCATAATTCTGTTGAACTACCCAACATGCCTTTGTGCAGAAAGCTTCTTGTTGCTGAGTTGGAGGAAGTGAGAGAAAGAGAAAGAAAGAGAGAGCGAGACAGAAAGATAGAGAGACAGAGAGATTGAGAGAGATGTAAGGGACATGGTGCAATGATTACTCATTCATGCATCTACTGAAGCCACAGCTGCCCTAGGGTAGAATAACTGAAGCGATGCTGCCAATTTGTGCCATCAACCCCCACAACCACCGGGTTATGTGTCACGAAAGGCATATGGCTTTGTAACATTCTCACGAATCAAGAATGGAGCAGACCTGTTCTGCTTATTGCTAACACATTGGCCAAGCAGATTAATTAGGACATTCTTAACATGAACAAAACCAGGATAAGGTCTGTTTAGAAATTTTAGAAATACTTTTCCCGTTGGGGGACCGCCACTTGCCACGGAGATGTTATGGTTTTGCCTGGAATTAGTCAGTGCAATAATCTCTCATTTGTCCAGTAGAACAGATTTAGTCTTCTGGACTATGTTTCAGCTGCCATTTGGGTGGATGCTGCTTAACTTTAAAATCAAACTTTAAAACACCCAAGAAAAGAATTTATTCAGAAATCAGCTGTCCCAGCAACACGGACACGTCTGCTATGAGGATTTGAGAAATGATTAGAGTTAATTAAGGATTCTTTGTATTTATGAAACTAGTCAGTGTCGTCCATTCGGGCCATGATAAAATCCAGCGTGTTCCAAGAGGCAGAATCTGATTTGACGGCAGCTTTAGGCTTCTGTGAGACTGGGCGCTAATGAGAGATTTACTAGATCACCAAGGCACAAAATTTACCACTCTGACAGTTAGCATCAGGGCTGGGCTTGTTAGCATTTTTCCTTATTGGTATAAATGTGAACATGTGAGGAAATATGATTAAGTGTAGAGAAGAAGAAAATCCAGAGAATCCCCAGTTTTTAGCTTTCAGACCTGAGCTAAATAGTTTATACAGTTGGTTGAAAGTAGAGCTGCACAATTTTGTTAAAATTTAAAATAATTTTGATTGTGATTAATCTGAAATGAAAACAGTTTTATTTTTCTATGATATCAGTTAGCTTCATGCTTGCATTTGTACTGCACCCATTTTTTTTGTTTAATAAAGTCACATTTGTTTTCCCCTAGTACAGCAGTAGTCTAAAAGCGTCTCTTAAAGTGGTCAGCCATTCTAACGTGGTCATGTTTCTCATGTTTGTGCTGACGTTTGTTTCATTTTCATTTTTTGGTTTGAAATTTTCCATCAACAAGTCATCAAGAAAACTGCACCCTTAGCTCGTCCATATGTTATGGTGAGTGTTATGGCCTTGAATTTCCCCATCGAATTCTAATGGATCTCCCAAGTTACGCATTTGATTGTAAGAAATGTGTTCAGGACTGTCTGGACGTGTACCCTGCCCCTCATAGGCAAATGTCTGTGTGCGTTGAGTAAAATCCTAAACATAACGTGAGAAGATGACCTACATTTATTCGGTAAACTGCAAGACTGAACAATCGCTCTTTGAGTAACTAAATTCCAGTAAATGCTATGGACATCAGTGTGCAGACTGAGAGAGCATGGAGCAAACAGATGAACAGGGAGAAGGAATGAAACAAAGGGGTGACCAGGGAAAACGTTAAAATAGGCCTGTGTGACTAGTTGCGTGTGTGTGTGTGTGTGTGTGTGTGCCCATAAACTCTGCAGACCACCCAGCCCATGATTATCCCATTTGTTGTTTAAAGAACTTTACAAAAGGTCAAGGTTTTTCTACTGCACATAAGAAAGATAATATGTGTCTTATAGTCTAGCAGTTAAAGATTGGATTATTGCTTAGAAGAAAATGGCTTTCCAGATATTTCAAACTAAGGGGCAGTTAGAACGCCTATAGCAATTCTCCCTATTAAATCTAAAGTCGCACCTCTGTGTATTCTCTTAAAAGCTGGCGACGGTGCCCGGTATCTCAGACCCAAATGCGTAATTACTTCATGGCCAACTTTCTCTTCTGCTTCTCTCCAGTTTTCTTAGCTGGCAATTTATAGCCCTTAACAAACAACCCGTTTTGGGACAACGTGTTATTTTTCCCTGTTTTTCCCCGCTGCTGCAACTGCAAACCAAAGTCTTGTGAGTGAAATCAGTCCAATTAAAAGTACAACTATAGCAGTCACACTTGATGTATCCTGTGGTCCCTATACCATACCAGTTCTTGTTCGTTTTACCAAATCCTACACGATGGTTCTCTAAAAGCAATTTAATATCACCTCTCGTCTCTTGCCTGCTGTTCCATTTTTAGCATAGCATTGCTTTATAATCTGCCTCTTCACCTCCCCAGTGTGCGGCCGCTCTAAAACTTCCACCAACAAAGCAGACGGGGAAATTGCATCTTAGTTTTCTATAGAGAATTAGAACGTTTTAAGAAATGTGAATAATTGATCGTAAGTGGATTTATTCTGACTTCATTTTTGCAGTTTGAGATGCGTGGGGGCTGACTGCTGCAGTGTGTGTGGTTTCAGAGGATGCATTAAAGGAGGTGATAGGGGAGCTTTTTGCAGAGAGGAAGGAGAGTGAGGGGGAAAGTGAGCGATGGATGGGATTTGGTGTGACTGTAGAATTCTCATGTGAGGAAAACGGAAATGAAAACAAATCCCTCTGGGGGAGAAATAAAATAAATACAAATTCAGAGAAGACGGCACTTAAAAAAAAATCTGGCCCACTGTCGGTAAAGTTCTTTCATTCACATCAGAGCTTACACATCACTACTACATCAAGTAAAACTAAGAAGGGTGTTAATATACTGGAAAACAGGTGAAACCATGCACAGGAGATGTTGCAGTAGTGATGTACCCTCAAACCCCACCACTTTCCTACAGTACAGGCATGACCTGTGCAGCTGAGGATGAATCAAGGACAAAATCACTTCTATTGAATAATAATAAAAAATCTAACTGAGTTCTGAGTTCAGCCATAAGACGTGTGTGCCCCTTATCACAGTTTCAGAAACCATCGGTCAGCAGAACAATCATTTGTTTAGACATTTTGAGGAATATAGGTCCATAAGCCAGTGTGATTCATGCACATGTGATGAGCCCATGTGCTCGTACCCCCTAGAGCTCATCAGGAACTACGCTCTTTCACTCCAGCGAGGGAGACCGGGGCATGTTGTCACATGGGGTAAGATGTGACACTGCATTTAAAAAAAAAAACAAAGAGTTTGATCATGAAAGTGAAATAGCAATAGTTTTCCTGAGATATCTCCAGAAAGGCATTTTTCTTAGTCACGAATAAAAAATATAACATGAACACTAATTACTTGAATGGAACTTGTTTGTATAAACAATTTGGGTATATCCTGAATGAAAAGACCAAAACGAGCTGAGAAGTTGCTCTTTTGGTTCACATGTGCATTTTTGATGTGTGAGACAAAGACAGGAATGAAAAGAGTGTGACCACATGCCCCAGTCTCCCCTCCTTGGCATGATTTATGTCCAAGTGTGTGTGTGTTTTATGTGTGTGAATGTCTGCTGCTCTGTCCCTCTTAATTGCCCTTTGGAGAAGAATACAGTCATTTGAATTGAATTGACCACAAATACAAAAACCAAAGGCACAGACGATAGAGTTAGCAGGTCACATTAACATAAAGCTAATCGCTCGGGTCATTATCTCCACGTCATATTAATGTCACCTCCTCCCGCTGGCTTCTTCTATTCCACACACAAAACGTATCTTAATCTGATCTGAAGGCCCCTGCTTTTAATGTCCCCTCAACCAAAGCCGCTGCCTTGTGAGTGTGAAATTTAGCCGGAATTAAAGTTTTAACATGACAGCTGGCTCAGGGAATCCACGGCTCAGCTCCTCTTTGGGCAGAGAAGCCGCTAAAGAGGGATGGGGAGAATACAGAAGGGAGGGAGAGAATGAGGAGAATGAGAGGTTGGGAGACAGGCAGGTTTTCTTCCGGAAATTTAGCGTTTGAAAAATGTTACACTGGTTTTGCGTGTTTGTTCTGTGTGGTGAGCTGCTGTCTCACTGGGGGCCCTCTGCTTGACTCTGCCTGCTGGGTCCTATCAGGTCTGCCCAGCTCCAGTCCCTGTGTTTAACATGCACCAAAGCACTGTTTCCGTGGTAACACACTGACAGGACACAAGTCGGCTAATTCCACCCGTAATGTAGACTCAAGTCAAAATCTGTAATCTCTTTATAGCATAAGAGGATTGAGTTCCTAAATAAATGACTTTGAGCAGTGGAGAGATCTGTGGTATTACACCTCCTGGGTTATTATGCATGACAAAGACGATTATTTTCAAATAAATTAATACAAGAGATACGCTGGAGGATGTTGGTAAGGTAATGAGACATGCCTTGTTTAATATAAATACTTAAAACTGGACACAAATTTTTATCCCTGACTTCTTCTGAATCCCTTGGACTTAAAATAGGACCATTCAGTCTCTAACTTTTCCCGTTTCATCCCCCATGCTGTGTGGTCTCTTAGGAAGTGAAAAAATGCTCTTTATCCCAATTCCCAAGTCGCGAGTCCCAATTCCTGCTCTCGCCTCCATAGTGTGGCTACTCTGATCGACCTGTCAGGTTCGCTAGGCTAGCCACACCTGCGAGGGACAGCTGATAAGAGGCGCGTCACAGTAGCCTATTTGGGTCGCGCTTCTGACAAAGGCGCCAGGCGAAACACGTCAAAGTAAAGAAAAAAAGTAGACATTCAGTAAACATTCAAAACCGCAACAATGACTTAAGGTCATAGGAAAACATGACTCAGATTCGGACACAGGCTCTCTCTCGGTGACCTCAGACTAGGGTTACACAATTTTGAAAGGAAAAAAATAATTGCGATTTTTACTTTTTGGCGAATTCGTGTTTAAAAAATATGATTCTGTTCACAGCGCACATTTCCAACACATTAATATTTGAGAGAAGACTGAAAGATGAACTTCTAAACTAATGCAATAATCCAAATGCATTTCATGTTTGCAGTGAAAAAAAAATACAGTGTCAGAAGTTATTTTCAATCAGAAGAGAGAATAGTTTAGTTTTTACAGTTAACCACCCTCACGACTCAGCCCCCACTCCCAAGAACCGTTCATAGAAGCTTGAACACGGGACATTAGTAATTGGACCATCACACAGGCCATCCAGCAGGACATATTGCTCGTAATGATTCTTTTTACCTTTGTTTTGCTTTGTGCTCCACAGTGTAAAAACTGGTCTGTAGCAGTTCCATACAGTAGAAATGACTGATCTAGAGTCTGTATACAACACATCTCCACTGCACTGCGCATGGCCTATATGATTTACACATAGGGAGCTCTGTTCAGCGAGCTCCTCTGCTGCTTTGTCTCCTGTTAATTGGACCGCCTTTGAGCACATCCCGGCCGACCATCACACCCTGTAGATTTCCCTTTGTGTTTCGCTCTGGGCTCTTAACTCAGCCATACAAACCCCTGTGTTACATCCCCACTGTTCTGTTCGTTCTGTCGGAGATCTATAGGTGGCCTGTGTATTGAAATGAACCAGCTTTGAACTCTAGTATGCGGGTGTTCTTCCCTTCTCATGCTTCTGCTGCTTCCTATCAATTTGACTGTCAATTTGAGGATGATTCTTTCTTGCGAGAACATTGGTTGAAGCAAAATGTGACTTGACGGCAGCTTGAGGCTCCAGATTGTGTTTTAATGAGAGTTTCATTGAGGTCAGAGAAAGACAAACTGTAGCACTCTCACGCAGAAACGCAGATAAAATATTCACACACTTTTATAATCATTTCAGCACCATGTAACTATTAGCTGTAATTAACCACTTTGACACTCTTTTAAATATTGCCCCGCTCCAGTTTAATGCTTGTAAACCCGTAGACCCCTCACGCTGTGAAACCACAGCCATGGTGACCTCCATTTTTCATAAACCCATATCAGCAGGTATCCCTCTGATTAATGGGTATGCTCCACTCATTCCCATTTGTTCTTATCACACATTAATCTTTCAATTATCTTTCCAATTACACTAATAGTTTGGGGTTCAGCGCCAGAGAAGAAGGTAAACTGGTCACATATAATTTTAATTGCACAGTGTGACATTTTGCAAGAATTTTGTAATCATATAAATTACACTTTGACTAATGGCATAGATTTAATCTAGCACTATTTTTCAGTGCAGTTACCGTTTATGAACACACTGTAGTGTTTGTGTAAGCACTTCTGCATATATTCAGACTTGTTTATTAATGAAGCAGTTGGTAGCCTCCAGGACACTGTTTGCTCTTGTTGTCACTGCTGTTCTGAAGTTTGCCTCTGTGTCTGCCAGGCCTTCATGGAGGATGTGAAGTCCCGCGGGCCCTTCATCTACTCAGTGCTGGAGTCCGCCCAGGCCTTTCTGGCCCAGCACCCGTTCCAGGAGCCTGAGGAGAGTCTGAGCGAGGCAAAAGGTCTGCACCCCTCACTGTCCAGCCAACTGCTGCTACAGCCAAAATATCAGACTCCACTCCGCTGTGGAGAGGTGGTCCTCCCACTCACAGCCCTCATGCAGGTGACCTGCTGCATTAGTAGTTATTACAGCGGTGCCACACAGGGAGCAGGAACTGCCCGAGTCGGGACCAATTAAGTAGAGTTCACCCACTCCTCAGCTCCATCTGTTTAGATCAATAATAAAGAGAGCAGTGTGTCTCTTCCACCCACATCTCTGCTGTGGCCCAGCACTCACTCATCTGGAGACTACTGCAACACTGTTTGACCCTCCTGTCCTTCTTTTACTCATTTATTTTCAATGAGTAGGTATTATTTTCATCTATCTTCTACAGAAGTGTCTCCGAGGCGGCGCATTCTCAATGTGAGTCGATCTGTATGGAAGCAGGCGAATGTAGCCAGTGACCTATGGGAGAAGCTGACAGCACGCTGCGTAGACCGCCACAGGTCAGACCTGCTAACCATTTATCAGTGTCTTTCATAGAAGACATTCAACAGTAGCAGGGCTGTACATAGCTGTGTAGGGGCCGAGCAAGAAGCTTCATGGGGGCCTTAGTTTGCAAAAAATGAGAGATTGCTTATCCCTTATGCACACCTATGCAACTACTGTACTGTACTGTACTGTACTGTACTGTACTGTACTGTACTGTACTGTACTGTACTGTACTGTACTGTACTGTACTGTACTGTACTGTATTGTATTTAAACATTGTATTGGTGTATTGTTATTTCTGGGGACTAAAAGTAAATTTCACATTAACATTATCTCATTTATTATTTGAAAAAAGTAAAATAGTAATAATGTATGTGCCTTCAAAATAAAATAAAGCATTATCAATTAAATGTCTGTAATATGGACCAATTTACTGTGCTGTACTAAGTAATGCTTTATACTCAACTTTTAAGTAGCTGGTGGTGCCCTGTGTATTTGTACACTGCGCCTAAGGCAGCCCACTGATCAGGCTGACATAACGAGGATGACGTGGGATGTACATGTCTTTGAGGAGATATTGTTAATGACTTTTCCCAATTCGGTTTTCATTGTATTTTAGTAAATCATCATCTATTTCAGACAAACATACAGGCCTACTTTGTTGCAGACACATGGAGCGTACTTTGGAGCGATTACTACAGATCCAAGCTGCCATGGAGGAGCTGGCTGTTGCTCTGGACCAGGCTGAGGGGGTTCGGGACGCATGGGAGCCTGTTGGAGACCTCTTCATCGACTCCCTACAGGACCATATAGATGCCACCAAGGTACAATGTGCCACTACAACACACCATCAACAAAAGAGTGGCATTCAAAATCACATATGAATATTTGATGTCACTTGTGTGTTTGTTTTGCCAACCTCCATATACATCCATGTGTGTTGTGGCACATTTTGACAATCAGAGGCAGGAGTGGTGAATAGATACTGTTCGGCAAACGGCAGGTCACTGGTGCAGTCATTATGTAGTGTGAGGTTACTGCTCGATATAATTGAGCAACATGTCTCATTCATTATAGGACTGAGGGCTCTTCACTATAATCACGTTAGTGTTTAGACTCCTGTCATCAGCAGCACATGTTCCATCAGCTCTGAGGCCTGCCATGTCACTTGTGCTTATGTTTGCCACATGTCCAGACAGAGGAATGCTGATGTAAATCTGTTAACAAGATGTACAGAAACCACTCAACCAGCACAGGATAAAGACAATGGAAGTGGAACTAAGGCAAACACAATTATAGTCTACTTTTTAACTCCAATGGCAACACATTATTTATATCTCAAAAGCAACAGTCAGTTTTATAGAAATCTGAAATCCTTAGATTATTTGGCTTCCTGCTTGGTTTTCAATTACAAAAATAGGGTGATATTGACTTGGAAATATGATGACTCCAATATAACATACAACTTAGCAATATATTTTAATGTGTAGCCACAAGTTAAGAAGCCTTCTTGTCACAAATTCATCCTTAAAGTCAAGACCAGTCAAGCTAAAGACACAATAATAATAAACACAACAGGGTGATTTGGGGCAGAATTTCTCTTTTACTTTGGCTCAAGAAATGAATACATGGTCACCACCAGTTTACCCCCAAAACAAGTAGAATGAATTACATTTCTATTGACTCTGTAGATAATTAATTTCTTTGGCATTTATCCAAAGTGAATGTTCCTCCTCTGTGTTTTCTGTTTTCTTTTGTATTTATTCTCCCTCATGTTTCTCCACTGTGCTGTTCTTTCCCCTCATGGTGCAGTTGTTCAAGGAGGAGCTGACGCAGGTGAAGGAGGGCATGAAGCACGTCAATGACCTGGCACACCAGCTGGCCATTTCCGATGTGCATTTGTCCATGGAAAACGCACGTGCCCTGGAGCATCTCAACAGCAGGTGGAAAGTGCTTCAGGTACAATCTACAAACTCTACCCTGCTGTGAGCGTGTCCAAGATGATCTGCATGGGTGAAAAAAAAGAAATTGAAAGTGATTGACTGATCATTATTCTGCCTCCTGACCGTAGAGTGTATAAACAAGTGGACAAAGGGAGTGTGGCTCCAGTCAAATGAAGCTCATTGAGGCTTTATCTGTTATTGATGCTCATATCTTGATTTACTGACACAATAGAGAAATAGATCATGTAGCGGTTAATGTGAACAGTTTCTCAATAGAAAGTGAATTGGAGCCAGAGTCTGACCATTATACAGGCTTGGTTTCTTACTGTTGCATATTTCACACCAAAATGCCTGTAAGTTAACTTATGGTTGTATGTGGTTTTAGTTTGTAAGTTTAGTTTTACCTCTTAAAACTTGGGCAAATTTAGTTGGAGTTTTAAGTACAGGAGTCATGTCAGAGGAACCGTCCACAAAAGTTGATACAAAAAAAGACTGGACACCTTGTTTTTGTACTTCCTGCAAAGTTTTTCTAAAATTCACAGCCATAGTTTTTCATAATATTTGTATTTTAATATAGTATTCATCTCATCATCTACTCAAAACCTGGTGCAAACATTTCTAACGAGCTAGTAATGCAAAACATACATACAAAACATTACTGATAATATTAGGTCATTTTGACAGTGTAGAAGTAATTCTTTATGAATCCTGATATCAGTTATGAGCCAAATAATTATGACTATAACTTTTGCCCTAATCAAGCCGCCCTTTGTATAAACGTATTCAAAATATTTCTATAGGTCACGTGAAAACTCAGTATCTCATTTCTTTCTTTCTTATGGGACCAGCTGTAGTGAACTTAATAGTAAAACTGACTGCAGCATTACTTTTGTGCAGATAAAATACTTTCCCCTCTTCTGAGTAATATTGAAATGAAAATAAATAGTTAGTTATATTTGTAATTGTGTAAAAAAAGCAGGCTTATGGACCACTGAAGTCAGCAGACATCAGATATAGTGAAGGCTCAGAGAGACTTTAGTGCAGCACATCTCTCCGTCACAGAGCCATCCTTCTTGGTGGACTCATATAATCTTTATCCTGACATTTAACAGACAGGGCGACTCAATCAACTTAACTCAATCATTGAGGAGGTAGCGAGGATATGTCCACTGTAACTTCCACCTCACTGAAAATCAGATCTGAAGCACTACTGCTCACATCTATTTCTGTCACAATCAAATATGCCCTCCCCTTTGTATCAACTGCATCACATACATCAATTGTGAATATCCCTATCTATTGTTGATGAGACATTAGGACCATTGCCATAGCGATTAATAATTTAAAACTAAATATTACATCTTTAATGAGAAAAAGTCCTCAAAATGTGCATATAACAGGAAACTGAATCCCATTAATTCATAACCTGGCAGACTGATAGTTCTACACATCAGTCTGGGATGGCTCTTGTTGAACGCCTTCTGAACCAGTGATTAGAGCGTTCAAATACTTCAAGTTGATTGGTGGAATCGTTGTTAACACTTTATAATAACTTCACCTTAATTAGTCTTAATAAAGCATGAGAAATTACTTACTCCATAACAAACAAATATTTTATTAAGAACGATTCAGGCTTAGTGTCTACAGAATAATGCCCCAACCGTAACTCCTAACCCTAACCCCTTAATCTACTAAACCTGAATCATTGTTAGTAAATTATTTGTTGATTATGAATTAAGTCTTTATTCATGCTTTACTAAGGCTGTAAATTGTGTATTTATTATAAAGTGTTACCGAAGCATTACAACAGTGGAACAAAACTCAAACAGTAGTTACATCCAGTTGAGAAAAGCACAGGCGTCTTACTTGTCCACAAACGAACAAAGCACCTCCCTCTGCATGTCAAAAACAAAATAGTCTGCATTTCCGTTAAAATGAAGTACATTTGTCGGTGTTGTCGTGTTTGTTCGGGACTGACTTCTGCCCAAACCAGTGCTGCTCTGTGATTGGTCAGTTTCGAGACCTAAAACATGCAAACGATTCAGTCGGTGCGGAGTTTGTGAAGTCATAAAAATAGCGATAATTCATTTTGAAAAGACATGAAATTGTAATTCAAATATACACTTTATTATATTGATAGAGATTTTACACATGAATGCAAAGCTCCTGGTTTCTAGATGTGTATTTTAAATGCGTCATATTTAATGTCTCTGACCTTCACTTTCTGTGTTCTGTTCGTAATGTATTGAAGCAAACACATTATTTTACAGTGTCTCACTTTATTCTCAGGCCGTTTCTCTTTCAGCAGCCTCTGTAGTGCTGCTCATCCTCAGCTCTCTCACTAGAACAAGCTCTGCATTCACATGTCACTTTATAAACAGCATGGTGCTGGGAAAACTGTGCTGGCTCTGATGTCTATGTCTGAGTCTATGGTCCTTGTCTGTTTTGTCTTCTGTGATAATAAAACACCATGACATTGTAAACAGGGAAAACGTTCGGATTATAGTTAATATTATATTCAAATCTGTGTTTTTTGGTTTCAACATAATCTTGATTGTTAGGAGTGTTTCATCCCAAGTCATAAAAAACTTTCTGTGTTCAAACTGAAGAATAACAACAACAAACATGAGACTGTTTTTCATGAGTGCACTGAATAGAGACTGTGGTATAAGGATTTCATTGTTGTGGACCTTGTTTTTCTGATCTCTAACAAATCAGTTTGGCATGTCCTCCAAGTGAAACCTATTGGATTGTTCGGCATCTCCTCGCCCTATTGTCAATACTTCTTTTGAATCCTTCTTATAATGGACATACTCAGAAGAAACCATCTTTATTTTGTTTTCTTGTGTCGGTCCATATTACCCAGAGACTATGTTCAAAGCATGTCTTTATCTGAATTCTGAAGGATAGTATTTTCCAACATGGACACTTGATGCTTATTTAAGGCCATGTGATGCTCAGTGTGTGTCTGCATTAAAAACGGCATTCATTTATTTGATTTTTGTTGCTGTTCTCTTCGTCAGTAATAGTGCTTCTGCTTAATCCTCCCGGGCCTTGTATGTTTTCTGATGACTCATTGGCCATTTCTAAACCCCAGCCACAAATGAACCAAATTGGCTGTACTTGTCCGTATGGCCTTGCTGCAGAAAGATGTGACGTGGGACTTTGATTGCAACCTCTGATCATGTTCTCTGCTTCTGATTATTGTACAGCTGTTTGCACATTGTTCAAACGGGCCTTTATTCATTAGTATGGCTCTTTTGGTCCTAGAAATTAAAGTTTCTAGAAATATATTTTAGCTGGTAATCCATTATTTTTTTCTTTTCACATGAAATCAAAGCCAAGTCCAAAAACCTTTCTATTTGCGCACAGACTATTTGTTTCATAATTAAAATGATAAATGTAAATCCTAGAAACGTCGTCTGCTCTGATGATTCCAAGCTCCTCTCACTATTATGAGAACATATTTCTAAATTTGATTTGGTAATATTTGTCAACTGAGGATAATTCAGTCATTTGTCTTCCTTATGGCAGCCTTGGAAGCTTGTACAACAAATAGATTGTGCAACAGTCCTCGCTGGCACAATTACAGCGCTCTATATTAATACAAATCAATTAAATCACACTTTTATTTTGGGGAATTGGCCAATGAGGTGTGAGAAGTGTAATGAGGCTAACTCTGGATGCCTATTACTGGTGCTATTGAAATCCTAACCTATCCCAGCCTCCCTTTGAGAGCATTTACCCGCCCTTTTGAAGATACTGTTCTGTTGCACTAGTCAATGTTTTCAAAGTATTTTCTGCAGTCAGTTTTGCAGCATGTTCACCGTAACTGAACAGCCATGAGTGTATATAACAGCATACAATCACTAAAGTACAGCACATGAACCTGACTAAACCGAGACTGAGAATGTGTAGCACTCTGAGTTCTACACATTTATCAACGTGTAATGGCTCCCGTCGATATCGTTCGGGAAGAGGAAAGACTCTCGGCAGAGTTTTAGCCCATCCCAGCCACTAACTGAAAGGCTTCGACGTTAGAACAATATAGATTTTGTCTAAAAGAATGTGTAGCATCATACTTCTATTCTATTTCAAACACAGGAGGCCTTCTTTTGTTGAAAATACACACTTTCTGCACCATGCCTATAACTGTGTGGACTCGAACAAATCAGCAAGTTTAGCATGACATTAAAGGGCCCATATTATACTTTTAAAAAAATCTGTTATAATGTTTCCTCATCACAAACATGCCCGGAGTTTGTTTTTGCACATGTTTAACACACAAACCCTGCGTATTTAGGCTCTTCTCTCAGACAGAAAACACTCTGTTCCACTTTGTGATGTCATGTGGTAATACAGGAAGTGCTCCACTGTGTTTTTGCTCATTTTTACTGAACAAAGGGTAAACCGTAGCTGTTATCATGAAAACTGCTGCTTCGTGACATCATAAGGTGGAAAAGAACATTTTGAGCTTTGAAGATGTAGACAGACTAATAATAAAGGGTTATCCAAATGTGTGAATGAAACAAAACTGCAGTGGTGTTTTTGAGGCAATAACGATGTTCTAACACATAGTTAATTTTACAGAATATTGGATCTTTAATGAATTATATAAAAAAAAAAAAAAAAAAAAAAATCATATATATTTCAACAAACCCATGAAGCATCATTTTATATTGTATTTACTGGGAAAAATATCTAAGTAATTTTCATGTATGGCCTTTTTTAAGTGCCATGACGTCAGCTTTTTAGGAGCAAGATCAGTTCATTGTATGTTTAATGATGCAACCCACAACCTGCTCATGTCCTCATTTGAACTGAATGCTTGACTTTGTATAAACCAAGTCTCTTATTTCCTCATTGCTGCTCTTCAAAGGCTTTCAGAGTCCTGCAGTGGGGCTGTGGCGGGAAATGGCACATCATTTATATTCTGTGCTTAAGTAATAGAGAGGAAGCAGGTGGTCGTAGGTCTGCCTGACTCCATTGTAGACGTTGGTGACGGCACACGCTAACGGCACGACTCCTTTTGATTTAACCCTGCGTGTGTCTTTTCAGGGATCCATCGAGGAGCGTCTGAAGCAGCTCCAGGACGCACATCGAGACTTTGGGCCCGGATCGCAGCACTTCCTCTCCAGTAAGAGCGCTCTTCTTCTGCTGGTTTGAAGTCTGTGCCCTTGTGTTGCCCCAATCTGTTCCATGCTGTGCCAAAGCGCCGACTTCCAGTGTACTTATAAAAAGGTCTATAGAACTCAACTTGTAAGCGGCTATATGGGTTCCGGATGGAGTTTTTGTCTTTTTTCATCACTGACGTTTGAAAAAAAGTTGGGATATTGAACATTAACAACATACCAGGTGTTGAGCCATAATAAAACATGAAGAAAGACTGAAATCATAATGAACCAATTTAGTTTAAGGTCAAAAATGGCAAAAGGTCACATATTTATATAGCACTTTTCCACCTTCAAGGCAATCAAAGCACTTTACAACACACACTTTACAAAACACTGGGGGCGAGGTGGGTTAAGTGTCTTGATCAAGAATAGAACGACGGCGTTCATCTGTGGGAGCCAGAATCGCACCACCAGCACCACCAACCTGCGAGTCAGTGGATACGATGTTTATGTCAAGAGCGGGATTCGAACCGCCAACCTTTGGACCAGTGGACAAACGGTCTACCAACTAAATGTCTTTATTAAGAATGAATCAGGCTCAGTATTTTATTTTTTGTTTAAACTTTGTCCTCCCCCACTACAGATGTATTGCATAAGCAGCTCTTGAGGTCAGAATAGGTCTGCTGTGTGTTGTCTGCATCTACTTATACAACGTTCAAAGTTCAAAGTGCGCACTTAGCATGCTATTGTTGTATCATTACTGGTGATGGCGAATTGTGAAATGCTCTTGTAAACTCAAAGAATACTGAATAATAAGGATGCTCAGAATGTACAAGTGAAGTGAGGAATAACTTCACTGCAAACGATTTCAAATTAACCAGTTCTGTTTTTCAATTCCATTTCAATTCAATTCAGTGTATTTTTGTAAAGCCCAAAATCATAACAACAGTCGCTCTTAGGACTGAACATGAAAATTGATTTAACAAACAGAAAGTTAGAAAATCAACAATGAAAGAGAAACAGACAAGCAAATTAATCAACAGAAACAAGCAAATGGATAAATGTCCCAAAACATTTCATGTCCCAGAACATTTTTATGTCTTAAGACTGTAAAAAATCTGGTACAGTGCCATTAATAAATACCAACTTTACCCTTTAATGAAGTAGTTACTAAGCCTGAATCATTCATAATAAACTATCTGTTCATTATGGATTAAGTCTTTCTTCTTGCTTCTTTAAATAGTGTTCATTTATTATTGTTATTATACAGTTTTCATGATTTTTTTTTTTATATCCCACTATTCTTCCATTGTTTCAATAGTCATAGTGGACACTCTCTCATATGAGCAGCTCGACCTGTGCATTGTTTTCCTTGTTGTACCTGCTGCTCTTCAAATGCTACACATAAGGGAGCAGGCAGTGCACAAATGTGATTTAGCCAGCTCGCTTTATACTGATTAAGCAGTGTTTGTGTCCTCAGCAGCCCCATTGCATTTTACTGTTGTCATGCTGGCTCCGAGGGGCCACAGTGGAGCTTAAACAGTCAAAGTGTAGAGCCAGCTCAGACTAGTGCTCCCCGAAGGAGCGTCTGGCTTTGGCTTTGTTTTCCTCTCAGCCTGCTTGTTTTATGGAGCTCAAGCACTAATGCATAAACACACACTGTCAGCTTTTACGTTCACATACACCTTCTGTGCTCTGTCCAATTTATTTCAGGTCGGCACATTACCACCTCCGTCTCTCAGCTGTAGTTATTGATTACTGGTTAGCATCTAATACTGGCTGTCTCACCTACTTCTGTTTAGTGTACACACAAATATTTGAGACAGTGTGACATGGCACATAGTTGTGGGAATGGACCGTGTAGTGTCAGACATATTCTAATGATCACCTCGAAACATTTTTGTTTTTTTCAAGATGAAAAAGAAAAAAAAATAAACCTTTTTCTTTCTCCATTTTGCCCTTGAAGTGCTGGACCTTTCTCCAAACTTCATGCATAACTTATCAAATAGTACTTGGAACAGTCTTTATGGTGCACTAGAACCTAATAATACTGATGATGTGCAGTATGCCCTCTTTAATGCTGTATTGAGTCCCCATGTTCTCATCACTGCAGTCTGCCCCCCTCCCTCCCTCCCTCTCTCCCTCCCACCATTATCCTCCCTGTCTTTTCATTCCTTCCTTCCTTACCCTTTCTCCCATACCCTCCTGTACTGTATCAGTCCAAACCAAACAGCCTAAGACTCTGCAGAGGGCCTTTACAATAGAGCTGTTCTCTGGGCTTTCTGTGGCTGTTGTAACTGTGTTAAGAGGCTCTGAATGGACCCGCTGTGTGGACACTGTGTCAGGGAGCTGGTGCACAAAGGCCTTTCATGCCTGACATGCTTATTCTGATATTTGTGTATCTTTGTGTGTGTGTAGGTTCAGTGCAGATACCGTGGGAGCGTGCCATCTCACCTAACAAAGTGCCCTACTACATCAAGTAAGTATAAGGAACTGCATGTGTTAAATAAATATGTTTTTAAAGTAAAGCAAAACAGTTGTTTCTTTATTAGGCTTGAGCCGAGGACAACGTCCCAGCGAGGGGCTAATTAAAACCACGTCTGGAGCTCGAAAAATCGCAATAATCAAGTACTAAGCAAGTCCAGACATACCAGTAACTGATATTGAAAATAAAAACTTGAAGAGCTCAAGTCTGAGCAAAGGCCCCGAGAAAAAATAATGAAACTCAGTAGCGCCACCTCAAACTTTGATTTTCATGCGGTCAATGGGAACCCGACCCAGAAAAAAATCAATGTAAAAATCTGAAGATTGCAACAAAAAATAGAACTTGTCAGGACATGACAAAAATGATATGGCCTCGCCCTAAACCGTACAGGAAGTCGGCCATATTGGATCAAACTCGGGAATGACAAAAGCAGACACCACTGTACTTAGAACATCTCCTTTGGCCAAAAGACACTAAACCCATGTGCGATTAACGATTATCAATTACATTCTGAATAGGGTGTGGTCATTGTGAATTTTCAACAATATTGCAATTTTTAGGAACAAAATAAATAAAAAATTCTCTCTTTTCTCATTTTTTTTTATTTTTTTTATCAGATTTGTGAGCTGAACACAATATAAAAATCAAGGCTCTGTCTAACAAAATGACAACATTTTTCCTGTCAAACTTGAATATTTTACACCATGGATTTTTCAAAAAGTTTGAAAATTGGTCAAAATGAACTAGACCCATGTGCGATGACACACTGCTCTTTTGAGAAACACAAGGATTGCAAAATTTTCAAAAATGGTGGATTATAAATGGATTATTTGAGTTGATGTAGATCCTTACACATGTCATCATCAATATATATATATATATATATACACACACACACTATACTGGTTTCATTTTAATTATAATATTATTTAAATACAATATTATGCAAATGCAAATTTAAATACATCATTTTGTGAGTAGATTTTTCTAATGAATTAGTTCCACTTTGAACAGGTCATGAAACATTTGAACAGGTTTGAACAGGTCCTGGAGCTCAGATCTGAGAAAGGTTGGCTCAGCATGTGCTCATGGGTTAGGGAGATGGTTTCAGGTCGGGCTGTCACAGAAACCGCAATATTGCAGTACCGCTGTATTATCAGTCACACCGCACAGGAGCTCAAGTCACCACGGTAACTGCATTTTAAATTCGAGGTGTGATCTGGTTACCAAATTTGGTTTGGCTGTGCCAACTTTTTTGTCAGGACATCCCATTGACGAGGACAAATTTTTGGCTTGTTGCCATGGCACGGGGTAAGAAAGACATGCATGCCAACTTAAAATACATGCATATTTATCTGTATTTGTACATTCAATGTATTTTGTATATTCTTGATCAAAGTAAAACAAATAAAAAAAAAACCATAACATTTTACATTTACAAATACAAAAATTAAAAATATGTGTCTGATTTCTCAACTTGTGAATACGCATTCGAGTCACTCTGTGATCAGACTGTTAATATGACGTCACCGCTCACAGACATTAAGAGTGTTTTTTTTTTTTTCTGAGGAGAATTAGTTCAATGCAGCATTACATAGCCTGCTTCTGCTGTTACATTAATAATGCTATTTTTAGCTGACTAGTTATGGTTTAGTAGTTATGTTCTTTTTTTTCATTATGTACATGGTCTATGTACATCATGGCCATTTGATTTTCGTTTAGTATGCCAAAATAATTAAGTTTTTGCCCATGTTTTCTTCGTGGAGCTGCCTTCAAGTGCCTGGTATAGATCGTGCCCTTCCAGGCTGGACACTGGTTGCTGTGCAGAGGCAAAGCTGTGGGTGGGTGAGAGGATCTGGGCAGTGTTAGATGGTGGATGTGCTGTCTGAGGTCCCCTTTTTGGGGCAGAGCAGAAATCACTGTCTGAGGGTGTTGACAGAAAGCACTGACTCACTGCCTCAGCGGGGCAGGGGAGCGCTCTGACGGGATGGGACTTTTACTCCGTGAGGCTGACCTGCTCTGGAGAGGGTTTGGCATTTCCACCTCCTGTTACTTAAGCAACACTTTAAAATGACCATTAAAAATAACATTAACATCGTTTAGAAAAAGTGAGCTTTATTTACATTGGAGCAGGCATATGTTTAATTTGAGGTTCTAGAGATATCTTCAATAGGTGCGACTGGAGTGACACTCAATGGGAGAACCCAGAATGCATTATAAAAAAAGGTTACTAAGGTTAATAAGTGGCACATAGAGCTGTACAAGATGTAATGTATATGGATCACATTATATATACACGATCAAAATTGCTAACATGGGGCATGCATAGATGTCATGAATGTGACATGGACAAAGCTGCAGATGTATATTTATAAAAATATGTGTGAATGTGAATGTAAATAAAAATTGTAGGTTTATAGGAAGACATTCAAATTGAATTCATCATTTAGTCTCTTTGGTGTAAGTGTCTGGAGGCTGTAAATCCAGCAGGCTTTGCACTGTTTAAGTAGCAGATCATGATCGCCTCCTCTGGGGGGTGGGAGCACCTGCTCGATGCCCCAGAAGCACAGTGCACTCATCATGCAGAGAGTGCACACATCGTGGTGCACGTCGTTTAAAATGTACCACAATGGGGTCTTCCTTATCATGGCGCCGTATGGAGCTTTGATGTTCACTGATCCTCTGCTTTAATGTCCTTGTTGTTTTGGCGACATTGTCCAGGCCACAGGGACATCGTAACAACATGTGTAGAGGCGCAAGTGATTATGCTCTTAATGAAAATCTTTTTCCCAGTGTGAGGATGTTGGAAATGGTTGTTTTTTGTTGTGCTGTGCACTGTGCCCAGCTAACACAATGATAATTTCCATTTTGGGCGACAGAAGCATTTGTCCACATGTCGCTGCCGGAGTAACACTGGTGTGAACAAGGTGATCCCTCACATTTTTGCCTCTCCTACTGTTAAAAACAGGCGGATGTCGGTTACTTTTAAAATTCCATTTGCATTTTGTCATTCTCTGCATTCTGATGGATTTCAAAAAGTTGACAAGCCATGAAAAGGTCAGCATCTTTATAATCTACAGCCTCCATGTATCAGTCAGTATCCCAAAAATACACACTTTTTATTAATTAATACAGAAATGAGAAACAAGCCCCATTTCAACTATAATATGTTTTTAAATATACAAACTGCTGCAAAGTGAAGCCATGCAATTATCAAACTGCCTAACCTGATGATGCTATAACATACACATGGAGCACACAACAAAAATATGACTTTAGGGGGACTAATTCCAGATCTAATGGCTACACCAGGACTAGAACAGGACCAGGTCTACCATCCGGACTAAAAAAACCAGGATCTAGAGACAATTGTGAACTCACCTTTAGCTTTGAGCTGTATCTAATGGCAGTGTTCTGTTGCAGCCCTAGGCCCGAGAAGGATTTTCTATACATTTTTTTTTTTTTACAAAAGGTTTCAATTGGATGACTTTCATCAATTGGAGGGGGATGGTTTTAAGGTTCAAGGGGGCAATAGAGTAATTGGGGCGATACTTTCGGGCTTTTGGGGAGTTTTGTTGTATGTCATAGGAGAAAGGGTAGATTTAGTCCATAGTTTTTATATACACCACCTTCTGCTTGTATGGGCTGAATTTTGATGGGAGGATATTTCAGTTTGAACCACTTTGGACTGCACTTGGCTTCACTTTTGTTGGAAGCAGTTTTACATTTTCAAACTTGCCTTTAACTGCTGAGGTGCAGTCGTTATTTTCACCTACAATAATAAGTTTAGGTTCTGGCTTAGGGACAATCTGTGGATTGATATTCTCCTGTGCGACTTTTGTCTCTGTTCTTGGGCCTCAGTGGGAGACAATGAGGCCCAGGGAGGGTGAAGGCTATTGAAGATGCAACGACAGGAACTTCATAGGTAGAGAAGTGTTGTAGGGGACAAGGTCTGGCTGTTTCATTTTATTTTTTCCTTGATCTTTTGGGACTCTGGAGTAGAGCCGTACTCACAACTAGTGCCTGAGCATACTTGCAGCTCTTTGTCAATTTTGGCCTTGCCATAAAATTCAGTGTATTTTCTTTCTATATCCTTCATCTTCTTCAACTCCAATAATGTGTCCTTCCACAACTATGCAGATGACCCTCAAATCTATGTCTCACTGCGGTGAATATGGACCAGTGGATTCACTCTGCCTCTGCATCCAACAGATCAGTGTGTGGATGCAAAAACAACTTTCTCTAACTAAACTCAAACAAGACTGAAGTCATAGTCTTTGGCCACAGAAAGACAGAGAAAGTGTCAGCAGTCACCTCCAGTGTCTCCCTCTAAAACCTTCAAATCAGGATAGAAATCTAGGGGTAATAATGGACTCAGACTTGAACTTTTACAGTCATGTCAATGGAATCTGCTGCTTTTTTACCATCTAAAAACAAATGTATACTGTCTAAACCAGACTTGGAGAGACGTATCCATGCGTTTGTCTCCAGTAGATTAGGCTCCTCTTACGGTCTGCTCACTGGCCTCTCCAAATGAGCATTAAAACAAAAGAAATGGCTCAACAGCACCACCCCTGAAGTGACCCCTACGGCACAGGAGACCCATGTACTTTGTCTTAGGCCAGTACAATTTATAGGAGTCATAAGACACACGAGGACAACCTTAAAACACAGTGGTAGAGCAGTACTCTATATTAAAAATTCATCACTTTGACTGCGTGTTTATAAAACGTATCTAGTCCTTGTTTTTTGGTCTAAATGAGCTCAGATTTGACATGCCAGATCTACACACATGGATTGTCAAAAAATATTGTTTTTTTTTGGTTACTCCTTAGAGTTTACACATAGCACACCGGCAAAAAAACACCTTATTTCCATATTTCTTTGATGACTTCTTACAGCCATGGGCATTGGGTGAGAGCGCTCAAAATGTAACCACTGGTGCAGAATCCACACATGAATAGAGCTAAGAAGAGCGCCCCCTGTAATACACATAAAAGATACAACATTGTCCAGTTGGCATGACACTTTAGTAAGTAATTATAGGCCTCAAAACAATCAAAAAAAGTCAAATAGACCCAAGTCATATGTTTATCGTTTGGTCTGTGGCTACATCAATGTCCGCCATTCAGATCCTATTGAACTATATATATACAGGGAAAAATATTACTTCATGCAAACATATAGCAAATTCTTAGAAACATTATTTAGGCAACTCCAATCAGAAAAGTCAATTACACTATAGCTGTATTATGCACGAGGTTGCAGGTTCAAAGCCATGGACACCACCAGTATAAAGCAAATGCTACACTGCAGTATGGAAATAGTGTGACGGGGGACAGATAGTGGCCTGGGTGGCTGTCAAAAAGGGAGAATGGCGGGCGGGGGTGGTTGTGAGTCCCTCGGCAGTCGTATGGGAAGGGCGTGCGCAGGCAAGCGAGGGCCATCATCGCCGCTTGTGGTTTTAATAAGTATTATTGTTATTAAAATCAAGACTATTCAGTAAAGGCCCATGTTTTTTTTATTTTTTTTAATCGACGCTTGTTCAAAGGATTAGCTAATTTGATACTAATTTCTGGGTATTGATTTTTGAGAACCCTACTGTCGATTGGGGTGAATGGAAAATGGAAAATACTGTAATTATTACGTGTTACCTCATCTTAGCCACTTGTGCCAACCTATAACTTATTATTTGTAAGTAATTATTTTAACATTTGTGCTTGTGATCACTCCTCTCCTGTAATCACCTGTAAATGAATCTAATTAATCATGTTTGAACGTTTCAGTCCTATTAGCTTACACAGCACTCGCATGGACAGGAGTAACTCGACTGAAGGCCACGCAGTTTTGCTTTTATTTTAATCTATTTTGTCATATTTTTGTTTGCCAAATCACTTAATGCAGCAATTGAACAAACAACTATAAGCTTGTCTTTTTGTGCTCGGGTGTTTCATGTTCCGTTTAGTCTTTGAAATAGTTGATAGGCAGGACACGCCATGCACCGCTCTTGCAGAGACTTTGAAAACCTTTGTACATTTTTGACAAACAGCCAATTAACGGCTCAAGTATTTTAGAAATGTTGCCAGCGTTCTCTTTTTTCCCGACCCGGCTCTCTGCTCCACCTGCCTCACCCGGTCACTTAATTTCTTTTTCATCTTGATCTCGGTGACGTCTGGTTCTCCTGTCTCATTTTGCCTTTTCTTTTGTTTTTCTGCTAACAGCCACCAAGCCCAGACAACATGCTGGGACCATCCAAAGATGACAGAACTGTACCAGGCGCTGGGTAAGTGAAGAGACCATTAAAAAGTCCTCGTATAGTCATACTCATTGAGACCCTGCTGGGCCCCCGTCGCCCCTCTCTCCAGTCACTGTGAGACTCCTGTCACACGGCTCATTACTGTCCCTGGATTTGGAGCACCTCAGGGACCACTGCAGGGCTGTCATTAACCTATGGAGCCCAATTTGCCGGCGCTCTGATTGCTTTTTCTTTAGCTTTTAATTAATTGTGATGAGAGGACATGATGCGTTGTGGCAATAATCTGATCTGACATCAAACTAGCGGGAGACCGAGGGAACGCATTGTACTAACGGCCAACGCGTACACGAGGCTGTTTGTTTATGTACTAACAATCAGGCCGTTATCTAAGTACTGAAATGGCATCTAAACAGCAAAATCTGGTTTAATTTTTTAACTTTTAACAAGTAAAATACAGCAAAAAGACAGCAATTTAGCAAAGACAAAGATTAAAGACAAAATGTAATCCAGTGTCAAATTGATGCTTTAACTTACTCTAAAAGTCCACTTGGTGTTTTTTGGATTATCAGATTTAGTTTGTGCTGTTTTTGGATTATCTTATTACTCAAATGATCAGGGTTTTTTTGGTAAATGTACCCAGTGAAGCATATATGATTAGCTGAGTGAATCTTGTAAATAAATCTTAATTGAAAAGTGCTCTCAGCTGGACAAAATGTTGTAAGAGTGAAGACGTTTTGCTGCTTGTCCAACTACTGTTTACAGTTTGTTTGGGTGTGTTGGCTCCTCCCTTTAGACTGATATAAGACAGTATCCACCAGTAATCTGACCAGAACTGAAGAAGAGACTTGGATGAGCAGCGAAACGCCTTCACTCCTACAACTTTTTGTCCACTTGACCGATTAGATTTTATCTTTTACTAGGATGAGGTCATACCTGGACGACTGAGAGTTTACACAGACATCTACCAAATTAATGCAAGGAAATCCTAAAAATATGTGGTGCCAAGGTTTCAAAAAGTCAACTGGGCACACATCCAGAAGCCTTTTTTTAATTCTCAGGTGACTGCTGGTAGATGGACCAATATATACGGCAAAGAAGAGATTAGCACTGAAAACATTTAATCCAGCTGTTTACTTTACTGCATAGACGTTGTACTGAGTCATTAGGACAACTTTATGAAACCTTCTTTACTATGGAACACACCTGGATGACTGATTTATTACACACACACAGCATGTTTTTGTGTTGAACTCGCTGTTAAAATGACCAATTTGTAAGCAACATCAAATTATAAGAGAAAAAGCATGTTGTTTTCAAGGCTTAGTAGCCCACGTAAACTTTTCTTTTTTGAATTCAGTAACTAGGCGCGATGTGGTCATAAATAAATCCAGCAGCAAACTAAATCGCTCTACCTCTAGTAAACTTCTGTACAAGTCATGATACCACTGTATGCAGATCTGAGATAGGGTGTAATTAGTGTCTTGGATAGCGTGATAAACAGCACAGTGTATTCCTCGATGGCATCACGGAGCGGATGTGAGGGATTGCTTTGTTTTCCCTCATCAGTTCATTTGCTCTAATCTCTTATCTCTCTCTCCTTCCATTAGCGGATCTGAACAACATCAAGTTCTCGGCATACAGGACGGCCATGAAGCTGCGGCGGGTGCAGAAAGTGCTGAGATGTGCGTACTGGATTTCAATACTGCTATACTTCCCCCCTCGCTGTAATATCTAATGTTATCAGAAAGGATCCATTATGTCCAGCTCTACTTTGGGAATATGATCTAGCCACTACAGTGTCTTTATATAGCTATCTGTAAAAGCCAGTGCTAATCAAAGTTATCGATAAACCAAAAAACTGCCAAAATCAGTTAAGCATTGCATATTTTTCCTTATATCTAGATTAGGTGCTTACATTAGTTCGATTTGGTCTTGGGACGTGCATATAATATACTGAATTAACAAGGGCGACAGTAGCTCTGTTGGTAGTGTTTGTCCTCTAATCGGAAGGTTGGCGGTTTAAACCCCACTCCCACAGATTAATGCTGAAGTTGTGTCCTTGGGCAAGACACTTAACCCACACACCGCCCTCAGTGTGTGTGATTGAGCGAGTGGTTTCTTGATTTAAAGCGCTTTAATTGTCTTTAAGGTGTAAAAGCGCTATATGAAAATGTGACCAAGATTGACAAAGAGATAGATGGTATGTCATGTTTTGTTTTTTTGTTTTTAATTGAGACATTTCGGTTGCCATCCAGAAGCAAATATCGATCTGTAACTACTTCCTGAAATGTGATTTTAAAAACATTGTTGACAGCCTTTAAAACTCCCTCTACCACGGACCACTCCTGAATGAACGAGGGATTAGAATGACTCACGTTCTTAGTAAATCTAATTAAAAATAAATTACAAAACAGTAATAGAGGATAAACTAATTCTCTGTTTGGTTTTGATGCACAGTCTTTTCCGAGCCGTATTACCACTGGGACTTTCACTTAGCATTTTAACAGCACTCAACTGACTCCAGATAGTCCAGTTTGCCATTGCAAGTATTACATCCTATTGCATGGCCTTTTCTTTGTTCTTCAACCTTTCCCTGCTCTGTACCTCAACACATGAATGCATAATCACATCTGCACTTTAATGATCCCAGTTTTGCTAAGGCTCTAACTGCGGCGGCATAAGTGAAATAACAAGACCATACCATTAGACCTCCAATAAGGTGCATTTAAAATCCCATTGGCGCTTGCTGTTTCTCTTGTGTATTCGCTTATCTCTTCCCCATGTTTTCTGCTCCAGCTGATAACACCAGAGTATTTAATTGCCGTGATAACTGCAGTACTCTCTGGTTTATGAGTGACTGAGCAGTGCCGTGTAAAAGCCAGTCAAAAGTACATTATGGTATGCTTCCTTTCCTGCATTGAGAATACTAGCCTTATCGCTCTGCCTTATTATCGCACTATCCAATTATACCTGGCGTGGGGCTTTTAGAAGCACTACCAGGGATGGGCCATCAAATTAGTTTTGCTGAAATCAGATTTGTGTCACTGCTCTTGAATCATGCGGCTGCTGCTTAAGTGGGAGAGAGCGACGAGGCAGAGCAGCCAGCCATGCTCCTTTGGTGGAGGTGAGAGATCTTGTTCCGTGTAGTTAGGCGTTTGTCTTACTAAGTGGAAGAGCATCTATGAAACTAGTGCAATGCTTTCAAGCATCTTCAGGTTACCTCCTGTATATAAGACACTTAAAGGCCCAATTTCTGCGCTCTGTGAAATTAATCTATGAGCAATAAAGCAAATGGGTTTATTATGACTGGTGCTGCACAATTAGGCTGAAATAGTCTTTTATGTGGTGGCAGTTCTTAAATTATACTCACTGGATGAGAGCGCTTTATGTTCTATTTGTTGAATAATATTCCATAGAATCTAGTCATCATGGAGTCAAAAGATCAAACCCGAGCGTAGATGAATGAAGAGGAGTGCAAAAATAAAGGCATTCAGTGGAACACTGTATATACTATATATTGTACGCATGTATGTGTGAGATCTATGAAACGTTTGTGAGTACTCCACAATGTCTTCAGCAGGTCTGTATTCATCTGGCAACCCCAGTATATTCCACAGTATTCTATGGAAGAATATTATATTTTATCCTTAACTATGATGTGATCGATGGGGACGCTGCAAAGAAAACACACGATTAGGCAAAAATAGTTTTTTGTTAATAATAAAATGTTCCATCAGTGCAATAACCATTTCATACACAACCAATGGTGTGTGTATGAAATAGTAAAATATGTACCGGTAAATGTATAGTGTAAATAGTGGCACACATTTTAGTGTGCTAGTGCTTTGAGGGAATTCTTGGTAACTTCCTTTCTTTCATTTCAATAATTCTATTTTATTCTGCTCACTCTTGGGAGAGGAGTGGAAATAATGAGGACTGAAATAAATAGACATTACCTTGAAATGTTCCGTTAACAACTTCATGACTGTAATTCGCCATTTACCAATTCAACCTTTGAAAAACGACTGTGTACTTATTATAGCTCTGAGAATGACTCTCTCACAGCTCATTGTGATAACTGCTTTTCCATGTTTCAACTGCATTTCCCTCTCGTTTTTATGCTGCAGTGGACCTGGTGGCCCTGAGCAGTCTGGCGGAGGTGTTTCGGGAGCAGGAGCTGCAGCAGCCTGACCATGTGATGGACGTGGTGGAGGTGATCCATGGGCTCACAGCGCTGTACGAGCGGCTGGAAGAGGAGCGCTCTGTCATGGTCAACATCCCCCTCTGTGTGGACATGTGCCTCAACTGGCTGCTCAATGTTTATGACAGGTGCGTCCTCTGAGGATGGTGATAATACTCTTTATTACCACAGTCAGTGAGAATTCCAATGTCTAACTCCTGTGCGTTAATACTGCATAACAAACACGTAGTCCGGCAACAGTTAAATCACATTCTGTATCACTGCTCTGCGGCCATCGCCTTGACATCAGTGTAGCAACGTGTACACAAATGCTCAGCTGCCCTGATTAGACTTTCGGGATTAGCTTCATTTAAAACCAGAAATAACTGATATTTCAGATGTTTACAGACAGTGAACAGGTTTTATAGATTCATAGGTGAGTCATGTCAGTGTGTAGCCATGGGAACAGTGCATTAAAACTTGGAGCTGTGCGTTATGTAGTTTTAACACAGGGGGAGAAGTGCGACTCTGCGTTGTGTGTTAATACTGCATAACACATGGCTTCTTATGTTTCATGCTTACATATAGAAACTGTCACTGTTGTTGTTGAATGTGTTACGGTGAGAAAATAAATAACACTCTCACTTCTCACGCCTTAGGTTCACACTCTGACGCCTTCAACCCGGGAACTTTTTTGTGATATGATTTTGCTGCTGGAAGTTATTTGTTGTTTGAAGTCTGTATTTATGTGTAGGCGTTCGTTAGTACATGTGAACAAAAGTCTCTGTTTGAAGGTCAGGGCTGGCAGCGTGGCAACAGGCATGGTACCTGTCAAGAAATATTGTACAAATAGTAAACTTTAATCTTCTTTTTATTTCAAAATTCACCAAGACTTGTTGGAATGGATAAATATTTTCATACAGCTGGCAAAGAAGCTTGTGAATATATATTAAAAAAAAGCATCCTGTCGCTAGAGATCTCAGAGTCTGGTTTAGTCTCTTAAGTAAGTGTTTAATTATGTGCATATTTCCTGCAGCTCAAGTAGGAGCAAGCTTCACAGGTCATCAGCCAGTACCTTATTCATGCAGGACTTAAGCATATCTAGATGTAAGTGATGTAATGGACAGGTTTGCAAAAATCTTCTTCCTAATAAAAGTAGGTCCAGATATTTAGGAATCCTATCTTTATAATATGAGATAAACTGAAAAAAATAAAGTGTGTATTGAATCAAACAGGCTTGTGCAACAGCCTCCACACCAGACCATATAAGCGTAACATAAATTTGCGAGGATTATGTTCCCAGCCAAATGACTCCTTTCTTTGTTCTAAATGAGGTTGTTGGATGTTAGGCCATCTTCTGAGGACATTATACTCCGCAGCACAAGCCTGACTGTTATAAGCTCACACATTAACTATCTGTAGTGCTACGCTCCGGATAGATACCTGATAGAACTGTATCACAGTCGAACTTACTTTACGTGAACTGATAAAACAGGTCACGTGGAAGGAGGCGAACGGATAGGGCTTTGTTGTTTAAAACTACTGCATTATGTCCAAGAAAGTTGATAATTCTGTTGACCGGCTGTGGTCCTAGACACAGGAAGTACATGCAAACTTCATACAACCAGCATTCATCTTCCACTGTGCTGTCTTTAAAAGTTTGGATCATAAATGTAAGGCTAACACTGGTTCAGACGTGGGTTAATGCATCGCCCATTTGCACCAATACAGGATTTGTTGCATTCCACTGCAAGATGCCAACGGCGCCAATGCTTCAATTTTCTGTCCCTTATGTTTTTCCAGCAGTCAGTTTTCTCAACGATCCGTTTTGTTACACGGACACAGTTATTAATGATTTGTACTCTATGACCTTTACAATCAATGGCTGCTTTCTGAAGTACACAGTTTGCTCCAGTTTGTCAACTTTTATAATTGTCTGTTCTGGCAAGACATTGATTCCTTAACATTCATCCACAGCTCTCGCTCTTTCTGTAAACTACCACCACGCTGAGAAAACACCCAAAGCTACTTAACAAATGTTCAGGCCGAGTGCCAGTTTTATTCCTCTTGCTACACTGCGGCGCATGCGAGGCTGGTCTCCCCCTCTCTCCTCTGTTTGATTGACTGTGTGGTCCCATCCCAGGAGAGTGCGTTGGGCTCTGGCACTGCAAACCACAAGAGTCACCCCACTCTCCCTATTTAATAGCTAGCTGCCTCTTAACCACTAGCTGCTAATGAGAGACAATCACGGACTTTATCCTCTGCATAAATTTCTATAATTGCTTTTTGTCTTCCAATAAACATGAGCGGTGAATAAGAATGAGGATTATTCGAGTGGCCATTTTGGTTTATTTATGACGGTATCAGCACAGTCCGTATTATTGCTTGTGTGTGCATATAGTGCTGTATATCGTGAGATTGGTGCAGGAGTGACGTGTCTCCCGGGATGATGTGGTGGGGGGCGTATTGAGGATGACACCGGGAGCACTGCAGAAAGTGTGTAAAAGGTGCTGACAGGATGTGGTCCCTGCTCATGGGGAGAAAGGAGAAGTGCTGTAAAGCTGTCACATATGCTATAGTTCATTATGATTCTAGCTGCAAAGCAATGATGCAATAGATCTGTGCTTTTCAACTGCTCTGAATACAAGACTTATTTCTGGATACATTTTTTGACTATTTGAAAAAAAATCTCCAGATCCTCCAAATGCCGATGTTACATGTTTATATAAATGTTCATATGTTGTTGTTTTTTTATTCATAACTTGTAATAGTAAATAATAGTTCCATTGAAGATTTTCTGTCTGTTATGAGTTTAATATAATCAACACTTTGCTAAACTCATTTTCTATTTGGCATGAGGTTGCAGTTATAATTATGTATCCAGTAGATGGTGGGTTTGATAGCTGTGCCTCTGATTATAGTAACATGAGTTTATGTGTATGTGTGTGTGTGTGTGTGTGTGTGGGTGTGTGTGTGTGTGTGTGTTTATGAGCTGTGAAACGTGTACATTCAAACAGCTTTATTGAGTCAATATGACATACTGTAATTAACAGACTCTTGTCCAGGATGTAAACCTCATCAAAGTTGTTCCAGTAAGAACTATCCAACTATCTTCTAGTGTTATGAAGCAAATCATTTATTTAACTTTGTAGTTATAAATGCTGACACTAAAACTTTATTCTACACTCCATCAATCCACTTTTGGCCATGGCCCACCCTCGAGTATGACTAATGTTCCTGCCTTAAAACCAATCTGCAATATTTTACCAGTATCCCCCGCTCTGGTTTTGACAAGCAACCTCTGAATTTCTTCTTTCCAAGGCAGTGATTCAATTTTATACTTCACTGAGCTGATGTTCTCAGATGAATATGATTCTCCACTTAACGATTCAAACGTTAATTCAATAAGCCGGCCTCTTTTGCCAACTGCTGCTGCTCGCTACTGCGTTTCTCATTCCCTCATTGTTGGCATGTGAGCTGTGAAATCTGAACACGGAAAAGAACTGTGCCTTAGCAGCACCTTTCCAACTTGGAAAAATATATGCTAAAGATAAGGCCTCATCCATTTCCACTTGGCACTCTCATATAGTCCCAGTTTACAACACAGTGATTCTATGTAGTCGTGCATTAAGTAGCATTAAGTGGTCCACTTTGTCTCATTCTCGTTCATCTGGGAATTGGAACAATAACTGTACACTACATCAATTCCCAGAAATGCCTCTAGTGCCTTTTGATGTGCCCTGGTTTCACTGTTACAATGACCTGCTGCTCTGACCCATGTAATAGTAATATAACAATAATGACTTACATTTGTATTGCATTATTAAGCCTCTCAAAGAGCTACTCTGCAGTTATTATTCCTTCTGTAGCCACATCTGCCTCTCTCCTCCTGCATCAGAGCTAAGAGTTCTTGAGCCCTCTGCTCACAATGATGCTCCTTTTTCTGTTTTAATTACATGTTGATCATTGTGGACTGCTTAAATGGTTTTCAGTATTTGCTTTTATACAATGTGAAACACTAAGACTGAGGCGACATGTTGAAAAACCTTGAAAAAATGTAACTATAAATATACAACATCCATGTTTATTCTTAAAGGCCCCATAATACACTATTTCTGATCTATGTTAGAATGTTGTTTCCTCATCACAAACAGACCTGGAGTTTTGTTTCATTCACACGTGTTTAACACACAAACCCTGCATATTTAGGAGTTTAGGAGTTCTTCTCTCAAACTGAAAACACTCTGTTCCACCTTGTGATGTCATGTGGTAATACAGGAAGTGCTCCACTGTGTTTTTATACTCTCTACACCTACACTAGATTCATTTTGGTGATTTCACCCCTGGAATTACCGAACTAAAGGTAACTGCTAACTTGAAAAGTACCGCTTCATGACATCACCAGGTGGAACAGAAGATTCTAAGCTGCGGAGATGTAAACAGATAATAATAAATGGTTAATCAAACATTTGTGAATGAAGCAAACCACAACTCTAAGTACATTTTTGAGGAGGTAACAATATTTTAACATGCTTAAAGCTCACAATTTTGTCAATTCAGTGTAATATAGGACCTTTAAATAGTATACTGATGACTTACCCTCATTGGAACGTTCATTTTACTTCCATGTAGGGCAACATATACAGTAGTGTAGTGTTGGTTGGCTGCACATATTGCATTTTGTGTTTGCTGGTCTTGTTCAAAAATACGAATACAATTTTCATGATAATGTTTTTTTTTTCTTTCCCGCAGCCCTCGAAATGGTAAGATGCGTGTTCTGAGTTTTAAGATGGGTCTGGTGAGCTTGTGCAACGCTGACGTCCAGGAGAAGTACAAATGTGAGTGTGATGTTTGTCCCTAATGCATCCGCAGAACCCTCAACAATGAAGCAAAACAGGGCCCTAGTAAATGCCAGCAGAACATAAAGGCGTCCACTTAGTCTAATGGAGGAAATTACTTGGGCTCTCTAATGCAGAAAGCTTTCTTTACATACACAGTGCACCGGGGGCCTTAAAAGGATTGCTTGTCAGAAACTCAATTCATGTATTCACATCTCTAAGGCTTTCTCTTCACAAGTCAACTAGCACTGATTTTACTTTGATCATAAATCATGTCACCGCGTTTATTACCCCGGCTGAGATAGGATTTTACTGTTTGGAAATGGTTTATAAACTGCTTTTTCATCCGGGCTAAAACGGTGAGTGAGCTTTGAGTCCACAATAGCTGATGTGAGCAGCTTGTATTTGATAGGGGATACAGGGGAACACAGAAGCTGGGGCAGGTTTACTCATGCCTGGCACACCATCTGCGATAACACATTGGTTATCAATTCAAACGTGTGGGACGAGACCTGTTTCTCTGGGCTTAACGCAGGTGTGGTTGCCATTACATAAGTCCTATCTATTTATTGTATATGTTAAGATTTAAACGTCAGGAAACCACAGAGTTCACCGCCTGCTAGTCCCCAGTGGGATGTTACTGCTTTGCCTGAAATGTTCTACAGTATGACGTTAAACTTATTTCCTTATATTTCCTTACCTGATCAGCCAGAACCACAAACGTTTACAAAGAAGAGTGGGTCTGGAACTGTATCCTGTCTTCCCAGTTTCAGATAGACACGGTTGACAGACGGATTAACCAGTCAGAGAGACGCATGGTCCTTTCATGTCAAAACAAACATGATGGTTTATGAATAAAAAAGGGGAGGGAAAAAATGCAGGGGACTAAGAAACAGCACGGATTTCTGCAGAATCAACAAGCCAAGACCACACAGTTTTGTTTTTTTTGTTTTTTTATATCTCAGGTTAAACAAGTTTTACATTCTGTTGCGAATTAGCGGCTGTGGTTGGGCCGCCAATTACAGACACTTCTGGATTTAAACAGAATGTAGAGGAAACTGGTCAGGCAATATATATGGACACAAGCAGGTGATACCAACATGAACAGGTCAGATCTGTGGACAGGTGACCCCACTCACACTACGAATGGATGTTTTTATCAGTAAAAACGCACAAATAAGGCAAGATGCATAACTTTAAAGCCATACTCTGAAAGCAAAAGAAAAATAAAATCTGTCAACTGGACAAAAAGCTGTAGGAGTGAAGATGTTTTCGCTGCTCATCCGTTTCTTCACTCCGAAAACGGTTTGTCCAGTTGACAGATTTTAGTTTTTGTTTGCTATGGATCAGACCTGGACAACTGAAGGATTACACAGATACACCCATACTTTGAACCTTCCCAGGCAAAACAATAACATTTGTAGAGACGAGCAGACGGGGAACCCACCAGAAAAGTGACATAGTGCACCTTTAAGAGCGGTGTGAAAATAATTGTATAATTTGTCTGACATCAGAGAACAGTTTGCCTTGATATTGTATGAGATAATTTATCATTCACTGCACATTCAACAACTTTTATGTAAAAAATATTTGCCAAACCTCGTCCAACTGTCGAAATAACGAATAAAATAGCCCTCGCATTATGTTTTGTTTTTGTTCAAAATTGTTTCCTTATCTTGACTGAAACAACTGAGAGGAATCTGTAATGACATTTCATTTGCTGTTTATTGTGTTTTGCCAGAAACTTTCAAAAGCTGAAATTATGTGTCAGGGCAGATTCAGCCAAATGAATTATCTCACTTTCAAAACTTCATAAACAGAGCACATGAGCAGGAGCCCCAGAATCTTAATAGAGTGTTTGTGCAGAATGAATAATGTCATTTCCACTATTTAAAAGAGTTTAATGCCATTGTAACTGTCCAAGGACACAGTCACCTCAGTGCAGAGCTGCTACTTCAAATGTAAATGAGTTGTATATTGTGATTCATAAATCCAGAAGTGAAAAATTCATCTCTTTCAAACTGTTCAAAGACAGTTTAATATGAAGCTCAGGTTATAGGGACTGTTTAGAGGGTACAGATTGTGATGTAGCTAAATAAAACACAGTGTGACCCCTGTAAGAAAGGCACATAGACACAGAGACACTGGTCCTGTCTAAAACGCATTTTTTTTTGTTCTGTAGAGCAATCCAGTATACTGTAAAATAAACCCAAAATGGCTCTTCCTGACGTGTACATACTTAGTACATGACAGTTAATGGTATCCCAGGTTCAACTGTGATTGCGTGTCCACATTTAAACCAGTAGGAGCATGTTTATTTAATGGATTTTTTTTTTCAGTCCAAGGTTTAGTTTTATTTTCATAGCTGACAGTTTCGACTGCTCATTAGGCTCTTCCTCAGTGGTCACATGATATCACGGTCTTCCTACTGGTGGAGGCAGGACGACAGCGGCATCTGCAGTCGTACTTCTTCAGAACAGTGTCCCGAGTGTGTGAGAGTAAGAAGGCCCTCTCGTCCCAGTTTAAAGATGGGGCTGCCTCCACCGCTAGTGATCAGTCGAAACGTTCAAGTATGAAAACAAACTAACTTTGGTCTGAAAAATAAATCTATTAAAATAAATGAACAGAACTCCAGATGAACCTCATTGGACCAGTAGGAGCACAGCTGTATAGTGCCGTGACTATATTTTCTTCCCTTTTCTTTCTGTGGTTGCAGTCTTGTTCCGTCAGGTTGCGTGTCCAGGTGGTACCACAGACCAGCGGCACCTCAGCATGCTGCTCCACGAGGCCATCCAAATCCCCCGACAGCTGGGAGAGGTGGCAGCGTTCGGGGGCAGCAACGTGGAGCCCAGTGTCCGCAGCTGCTTCAGAGTGGTGAGAGCGATCTGCCTGACATGTCCCACCAATCGCACTGATTAGTACACAGGTTGATACTAAACCAACCAAAGATAAATAGTATAAAGTAGTGTACGTATACAGAAGAATGCAGAACACAGTACTTTGGTTGGGCTGTGTACCGCTGCTTATAATTGGGGACCATTTTGAACTGTGTAGGTGTAGACAGACTAATAATCCTGGTTTAACATGGGTGAATAAAACAAAACAGAACTCCAGGTTTGTTTTTGAAAAGGTAACAGCGTTCTGACATGGCTTAAACTTCAGTAGAGTCAATTTTGCATCTTTAAATTATTGTTTGTGGGTTTTTTGACAAAAGCGAGAGATAAAAAACACCATTATCTTTGTGAAGCTGATACCTGTGTGGAGTTCATTGTCCTTGCTCTCAGTCTGACTCTGTAGAAGTAGTTAAATGCAGGAGAGGGACTGCACAGATTGTTACAAAGCAGCAGACATTACCTCAGATGAATATTTCATTGTGTTGCTTTTAATGCATGTAAATCAAAGTCAGTAGAGGCAGTTGTTACCCAATATATATCGAGTCCAGGGAAAGTCTGCGATGTTAAATTGGGACGTAGCATAAACATGTACCCGATGGTATGCTGATGGAGCGACAGGGTGATCTAAGTCTCTATTAAGTTATATTAAGTTGCTCTGAGTTGTCTGAAGCTGGGTTTGAGGCTGTGTGACCTGCACCCACTGACATTATACACAAAACCCCTGAGCATGATGCCATTGTTGGGGTCGGGCCAGCACTTCTCCTAAATTGGCCCTTCTAAATCTGTTAAAGTCCCTCATTTCTGAAGCACATCTTAATTAGCCACACTTTATTCTGGGCCATGCTCACTGTTTCTGCGGTGGCTGATTAAATCAATGTCTTCACCTATTTGCTCCATGTGAGGGCATTTAGCTGCAGATGAAATATCCATGTTGTGAGAATTGGGGCCTGACCCGTGCGCCCGTTTATCACTTGGCTCAGATATGATTGACATTTGCTGGCACTGCAGTCTGGCTCTGCAGCAGCGTACAGCCGCAAACTTACGCTCGCACTGATTTTCTTGGCAAAAGTTCAGTGCACTGAGGTTATTAGATCAAAGTCAACTTTGGAAACAAAGAAAATGCTTATGCTTTTATTCGGTGGAGACATTTGGATTCCACAAAGTTGTGCAGTTTAGAGGATGAGGGGCACACAGCAGTGTTTTGATAGCAGAGCGTTTATCCCACAGACTTTTATTGATGTTTAAAGCTCCCATCTGCTCAGTGCAGTTTGGGACACAGCAGCGTGAGCAGAACAGTCAGGTCCAGGTGTGCGCTGAGCCAGAGGTTGTTATCTGACCTCCTGTGAGGAGCCGTCTGTCTCTGAGCTCTGGAGAAGTGCTCCTTATCCCCAGAGGCCCAGCACCTCCACATGCCCTGCTGCGCTGTGAGCACCATGCACACACATACACACACATTTATTATGCTGCTCTGCTTGAGCAGTGGAGGCAGCCCCAGGGAAATCAACCTCTTAATGCATCTCTGATGCAGACTTAATGAGAATTTAGCACATCAAGGATTCTCTGCGCTTGGCAAGTCATTCTTTTATTAGCTTTACTTCCTTTTATCCCACTTTCTGGAATTCTCAGGAAGGAGGTGGCCAGACACAAAGAGGCAGCCTTACGTTTGCTGTCTCAGCCGGGTAATTATGTCTTAAAGTTAGCACTGGTACTGACCTTGTTATGTATGATTATCTGTTGTCTCTGTCCATTTGTCCTCTGCTGCCTCCACATGCCTCTAATGTACAGCTCTGTGTTCAGGCCCCAGGAAAAGCCACGATCGAGGTGTCTCACTTCCTGGAGTGGATGAGCCTCGAGCCTCAGTCCATGGTGTGGCTCCCCGTCCTGCACCGCGTGGCTGCAGCTGAGTCCACCAAGCACCAGGCCAAGTGCTCTGTGTGCAAACAGTGTCCCATCAAGGGCTTCAGGTGAGCTTCATTTCACCGCAGGGCTGCCACTTACATCAGCAGTGTCAGACAGACTGTGATTGACAAATGCACTGTAACTCTGAGTCCACTGTCATAAGCTTGTCTTACACTGCACTAACATCACCTGTGTCTGTTGGTTATGTGGATGTGGACAGGTATCGCAGTCTCAAGCAGTTCAATGTGGACATCTGCCAGACCTGCTTTCTGACCGGGCGCACCACCAAGGGAAAGAAGTTACACTACCCCATCATGGAGTACTACACCCCCGTAAGCCAAACGCACACTGACAAAATACAAATGTGAGGCTTTAGGAAAATGTCAGCAAGTACAAACAGCTCCTGGTATCAGCAGCTCTAGATGAGTTATCTACTCTGCAGGCTGCCAGCCTTTTACTCTGTCGGCTCTTATGTGATGTTCATCTTTTTACCATAATCCTACTGTAAATCATTTAAGTATGATTAAGTGTGATTACACAGAAGCTTCTTCTAAGCTCACACACTGACATTTACCAGGGACCCTTTTCTACACATACACACACATAATATCTAAAATCTTCCAAAGATGTAACAGTGATTTCATATTTGTATTCAAGTAAAAATCCAGGTGAAAACTGATGATTGATGATGAAGTTAAAACACTAAATAGATGTGCACATTTTCAGTGGCATAGTAACTGGTAGTAAACAGTAAGGTTGGACCAAAAAATAAATAAGGCCTTCCAGTAATTCTTAAATCATGTGTGCTTTGTGTCCCCTGCCTTCTGCCTCCCGTCGACTGTTAAATTGCACCGCAGACAACATCAGGGGAGAAGATGAGGGACTTTGCCAAGACTCTGAAGAACAAGTTTAGGTCAAAGCAGTATTTCACCAAGCACCCACAGAGAGGCTACCTACCTGTGCAGTCTGTGCTGGAAGTCGAGGCCTCTGAAACGTGAGTCCCACTCCAACATGCCCCCCAAACACAGACCATTATCACGCCTGGCCACTGTATTTCAGCAAAATGGGTCAAAAGGACATCTCTTTGTTTGTGATTTCCATAATGATATTCTACTGTGCGCTGTCTGAATCCAAATATTCTGAGCACACAGAGCGGGTCGCAGCCAAAGGTAAAAACAAGTGCAACAAACAATCACTCTCAAACAGGGCTCAGGGACATTACAGTACCACACAGAACAGCGTCATTATACATGTACACGCCTGTCTGTGGGGCGCTCTGCTCTTTAACCTACAGGGGGTAAACAAGAGACCAAATATGTAGGTCTTTAAGCATGATCTTCTGTAAGTGGCATTTCAAATCAAATCTTCTACGAAAGGTTAATGTTTTGACTTTTAATTGATCAAACTAAATCAGCCTGCAGAAGAGAGACTTAGATTGTGGATTTTGGCTAAACAAGTTCAGAAGAGAGAACACATTTTCAGTATCTAAAAGGGCATGCTCAAAGTGGAAAATTATGCTTTAAATCAGATGGTTTGGACAAGTAATAAATAACAGATTGCATGTGTGTATTTCCAGCATAGTGATTCCCAACCTTTTTCTTCTCAGTGACCCCTATTTTACGTGCGGATACCCAAACGACGTGACAAAGCACTGTCTTGTTTATGGATATCCACAGTTAATATAGCAACAAAAGCAGGGAAGCGAGGAAAAGGAATGATAAGAATATATGTTATAGTAGAGACTTTATACGCCCTCCCTCTATCATAAAACTGACCATATATCAGTTTTGTTTGAGCTGCTTTCTAAGAAGCTCTGTGTAGCCTTTGGAAAGCTAATACTTACGTGTAAAAAACATTAAAAATATGCTATGTAAATCCTGGGATACAATTTTTCCTGCACCTCAGCTTCTAACAATGAGCAGTTTAGAACGTTGGGACGCCACGTGAACCCGAGCAATCGTAAACGAGGTAAATAATGAAGCGTTTTACCTTCTATACGCTCAGCTTTTGAACTCACTTACTTGGGATATTGACTGAATCTACCATCAGATAGTTTATGCTGGGGTTAGATCCAGGTGAGTGCATGGGGTGAATATATAGCGAGAAACACTACCTGAGAGTTAAACTACAAAATAAAAGAGTAGAGTCAGTAGTAGTGAGTCCGTCATATCATTGTACGCTGTGTTTCCTCTCTCCGCAGGCCCTGCTCGTCCCCCAGACTGCCCCATGCCGACACACACAGCCGTATCGAGCACTACGCCAGCAGGTACGCAAACGCACAACTACTGCAATTACTAAAGTTTTTGTACTCCCTTTCCCTCTCCTTTCCTCTTGGTAATAAGTCCAGCTGGTCCAACCTCTGGCTCTACCACCACTTGTTGATTGATGTATTGATTTGGCTTTGGTCCTGTTCTCCAGCCTGGGCAGACACTGTTGTACTGCTGTTCACAAGTGGGATGTTTGCCAGTTGGGAGGTCAAGGGGCGTCTGTGTTGCTGGCGGCTGGTTGTTGCTAGCGGCTGGTTTGCTCGCTAGGGGCACGCAGATCCGGTTGTTCACCTGGGAGCTGTCCTTCTGGGTTAGTATCTGTCTGACAGGTTATAAACAGAGAGGGACACTGGACGCCCCCTCTGTGCTGACAGCGTAGCCAACACTCGCGTTGTGTGCAGTGAGCCAGCAGCAAACCAGACCAGGCAGAATTGTTCCTCCGTTCTTGTCCTTGTCTTATCTCAAATCCCACTCTGCTATTGTCTCCAAACTGCAAATGTATTTTAGACTTCATTCATGCTCGACTTTCTATTTTATCACAAAATCTTTTCCCCCTAATTTATTCACTGCTCCTCATACAGTTTTTATACCACTACCGTAGGCACTAGAGGACACGGCCAAAATTAACCATAAATGAAAAAGTGTGCCAAGGGGAAGGCTTATTTAATTTTAATGAAACAGAAATCTACTGGTCTTGGTCTGACCTTAATAAAGTTTGACAGGGAATGTTATAAGGTCAAATAAGACTCTACTGCTACAAAAGCTGCACTTCCACGTAAAAAAAGTTTGATGCATTTAAAAAGTCATCACCGGTTGTTTGTGTGTTTTTACGGCTCTAGTTTGTTGGTTGGATGGTCAGGAAGATAATTTTGAGTTTGATTTAATTTTAAGAAAAGGTTAAGAATGGGCAAAGGGATAATCTTTTTGCCTCAATACAAACTGTGTATTAAAATTACATTAATAAAACGTAGATTGCTCAGTAATAACTTCCGCCTGTTTAGCTGTGCTTATGACTGAAAGGTTTTTATTCTGCACTCTCCTCTTTTAATGTTAATTTTACGGTCATTACTTATGATTTTATTTGTTGTGTTGTGATTTTAATGTCTTTCTTATTCTGTAAAGCCCTTTGTGGACCAATTGTGCTATACAAATAAACTTGCCTTGTCTTGCCACCTGTAACTTTTTAGCATTAGTTCATTTGTTGACTTCTTTATGCTTCCCTTACATCATAACTGTCAAACTGCAGTTAATATTAAAACTATAATAAAAATAATCCTAGGGTTAAGTACATGTTGAAAATGCACTGTCCATGAAGAGTACATCTGAACAGTATCTGGACGCTGCCATGCTCTGTCTGGTGTGAACACTGCTCCACAGAAGCCAAAGTTGTTATGAAAATGGGCCATTTTATCTGTTCTTCAACAGCATACAGAACAAACTGCTATCATCTTTTGCCACTTCTTTCTTTTTCTCCCCAGCTTTTTACTTGCCAGTTTGCATAAGAGGTTTTATATTCACCACATTTCAAAGATGGAATGGAACAAAAGTACTGTTAATGTTGCTTTTCCTCTGTAGAGAAAATGCACTTTTGGAATGATTTTGTCATAACTTTTTGATCTTCAGGGTAAATTTGAAATAAGCTGACCTCTGAGGAATATCAGTAGTACACATAGTAGTTATTAGCAGTAGTTTACGCTTTTTACTAGTTTAATCTCTGCACTTTTTTTTTTTTTTTATCTTGAACTAAACTTAATTAAACTTAGCTGAATTAACATTTGTATCTGTTGGTTTCCAGCTGTAGTTGTCTAGTTGGGCTGAGATGCTTCTTCAGATTTGGCTGGTTGAAAGAGCTACTAGCACAAGACCATCCAAAATTACTATTATTGTACAACTGCAAATATTTGAAATTCATAAAATACATTTTGTGAACATTTTGTGGACATGTATATAGTACAGGCTGTTGCTGTTGGGTACCAAACATTCTTCTTTTCTCCTGTCCTCTCTCTCCTCCCCTTCTTGCCTCCCACGCCTCCTCTGCTCTCAATGCAAAAGACTCAGTCCCTTTTATCTTGGGCCCTGCTTCCACATGCCACGGCGAACCGATGAGGAGCACATAATAAAAAAAAAACCTCTTAGAAGTCTGTCAGGATTCCTCCTTTCTGCCACTCTACTCTTTCACATTTGGATCCATGCACACAGCACATGTGTGCCCATTGCTTATATCCTATTACCCGCTGCCCTATCCCTCATTTACTGTTGTCATGGCTTGTGGTACTTCCTGATGAATAGTGTTGCCGGATAAATTACGAGCAGTCAGCATTTCTGGCCTCAGTAACAAGGCACAGATAAATCCTCAGCTTTTTTCAGTGGTGGGCTTGCAGAGACACAGTCTGTTCTTGCGCCTCTGATGTCATTCCTACGTGGGGTGATCTCTTGACATTGGGCACTAGTTTTGTCTTGTACTTTTGTGGTGTACTTTATTACAGTGCACATATGAGAGGAGCACAGGGGCCATCAGATCTTATTTACGATGGATCCCTGTGTTTCTGTTGTTGCGTTTCAAAGAAGTATTGTTGTGGTGATGTGCGGTGGAGTCATATGGCACATATTCTTTTATTTACCTTTATATACTTGAAGTAGTGAATGTGCGACTCTATGGGTTGCAGTTTGTAACTGGTGCAAAGAAAAAGCAGGTAATGCTGACAAATGGGACACAATCTACTTTTTTGTAATGTGTAACTTTGTTTATTAGCTTTCCAATGGCCCCACTGTTTCAGCAAACGGTGTGAGCACTAAGCTTAATACAAGTTGTTGGAAGTTTTTGCCAATGCCATTTCTTTGTGTGGTGTGAAAGCTCGTGCAGAGCAGCCTGTGCAGAGCAGCTGTCCACACACTGTCAGAGCACAGCCACAAGCGCTGTCCTTGGTCCTGAAAGCCCCACAGCTGCCCCCCTTCCTCCTCCCCTCTTTCACTGACACACAATGTGGACTGGGTTAGCAGCACCTTTCAAATAAACATTTTTACTGTCTGCATGATGTAAAACTGTTCAGCATTTTATTTGAATTGTTTTCTCTTTCCTCGTGAACATTTGTGCAGCTTGTGTCCTCCACAGCAGGTGTATTGAATAAGTCAAATATGTACATTTACATTAATTTGCACTGGTAATACACAAATACAACCTTGTATTGGCAATTCTTTTTTTTTTTTTTTTTTACTACAATATTTTTTGTTATTTTTTTTCTAAACAACCAGCCACTGCCATGGTAACCATCTTACAGTAGCACTAAACAAACGCTAACTAAATAACTAACTAAATTATTTCAATGAAATTGAAACAGTAATCGTTGTAGTTGAGATAGTAGTTATTATTTATTTCTTCTATTTCAGGTGAAAAACATTTTCTGTTCGGACAAAGCAATTTTCTTTTGCGTAATAACAATGCCCTGACCTCATAGAGTCTTGATTCCCTTTGTTTACATAAATATGCAGTAATCATGTGCATGCATTTGTTTTGCACTTACAGATTGGCAGAGATGGAAAGCCAGAATTGCTCCTTCTTCACTGATAGCCTCTCTCCTGATGAAAGTCTGTGAGTATATGACCACCCACACATTACTACCCTCTCATTACAGTTAAAGGCATTATGTGGCCTGTTTCAGTGCACACTGCTGCTGCTCTTGACACATTTGTTTCCCTTTGTTTATGTGTAATATGTTGTGCCGCACTTTGGAGGCATGGCTGCTTGATCACATAAATAATCAGACATATAATGAAAATGACCCAGTGTGAGGGAAACCAGCTCTCTGTGATTACACTGTGTGAATGGTAAATAATACATAACAGCCCTGAGCGCTTGTAGAATGTGGGATACTGAAAAGACTGGCTAAAGAAATACATTGTTTTATGAAAGAAATTTTAAATTGGAGTTTAAATTCTCAAGTCTCAAGAGGATTCTTTCAACAAAAAAAAGGAAGTGCGTCATCAACCGGTTTTACAATTTACCATTTCTTCTGGACACCATTTCTACATCCCTATTATATTTTAAGGGCACAGCTGCCTGGCCGACCCTCCAGGTTGTTTAGCTCTGCAGATGTGTTAGAAGTGTGCTCATTATTTGGCAAAAGTGATTGACACTATACCTCCAAAATCCCCCTTAAAAAGGGATTCAAATTCATGTGCTTAAACTGTGTCTTGACCACGTGTCTGCACCACTGCATTATTCCTATTTATGGGTTCCAGCCTCCTGTTTATAGGCAGTATTCTGAAGGCTATTTTCTTCTCAGTTGTTAATTGCTATGGCAACACCATTGTGCTCATTTTTCATCACTCTGAAAGTCTGAAACCCCCTTCACCCCTTTAATATTTTTTAAGTCTTAAAGTGTTTCTGCTGCATGACCCTATAGTGACCGCTGTGCTGTGTGTCCTGCTGTTGGAGACTTGAACCATTCACGCTCTGTCTATAGTGAGCCTGACTGTGTGATACTAATCCTAGTGCAGCTTGGGCATTATTCAAGTTAAGTTGAACCACAAGCAGAATTTGCACATTTTGAAAGGTTTTAGTGGCAATCCTAAACAAGAAATTTCTACTTTAGAACAAGGTGTTTGTTTTATTACTGGTAAATGGCACATGTGGGGAAAATGGTGTGTTAAAATGGATAAATAGCAGTAAAACAGTTCCATTAATGAGTACTGTTTTGCAAGCATAATGGCAAAAACTACAGTTATGATCTAGTCTAAAACTAATATAAGTATCGACTGTCATCAGTAATGTTTAAAGTAACATATATGTGGATTTGTTTTAGTTTAAATCTGAAGTTTAGAAGAAAATATTACATTGAAAACACCAATCAGACTTTTGCTGTTAATGAAGCAATTAGCAGTTAAAGCTATAACACATAAAATACTTTGATTGGAATGTATGTGGAGTAGTGTCTAGCGTTCAGGCCCACTGCAGAGATGCATGCTTGTTTCAGTGTTTCATAGTTTGTCTGACCTTGCTGCAGTGGTGTGTTTTTGCCCGATCCGTCCTGTCTCCTCTCATTGCATCACCTCCTTTAACTCCTTACCCGGAGGCCGGTGGCCTGAATGCACTGCTCTCCTCCTCCTCCTCCTCTTCCTCCTCCTCCATCCCTCCCCCTGCTCTGTGCTGCTGTGGCTGTGCTCTAGTGGCTCAGTGTGCTGTCTCCTGTGTGGGGGACTCAGGGATGAAGACCAGTACCTCCTGCGTCACTCCAGCCCCGCCCTGGACCCGGACTCCCCCTGTCAGCACATGCTCCTGGCCCAACTGGAGCACCAGGACAAGGACCAGCTGCAGCGCACTCTGGCCCGCCTGGAGAACGAGAACAGGTGAGGGACGGAAAGAGGTCACACTGGCTCTATGGTAATACAATCCAATACACTTTATCAATAGCACATAGGAGACAACAGTAAATAAATAGTAAGTAGAACAATAAATAGAAAGTATAAGAACTCAGACTGTATATATGAATAAATTTGGAGGTAGGAGAGCTGTCCAGAGTTTTGGGCTGACCATAAAAACTCTATGTACTGTAATAATACATAAGAATGTCAGTGTAATCCCTCAGTCATCCAGGTACACTTCAGGAAAAGACGTTAAACTCTGTGAACTGGACAAAGGTTTTGCATCACTGGGACCTGCTTCAGATCATCATCATCATCATCATCATCTATTTCCTTTATTATTAGATCAACAACATGGTTTAAAGTTCAGATATGGATTAAAATATTTTACGGTTAAATTAGGGCAGTAATAACACATGGTCAGCATCAGTCTCCAGAAACTGAATATAAGCCAATGTAATGTTACCAAAAAGCAGGAGTGTGTAGTGCTATGCTGCTATACCTATGCTGCAAAAATAAAGTTGACCTTGACTTCTTGTGGTTGCACGTTCAAGTTTATTGTTCCCAGTCGAACATAACCCTGAAAACATACTTAAAATTACAACAGGCTGCACACTAGCTAACTCACTGTGTCCCAAAACACTTGTATTAAAATTGGAAAATATAAAATAGTAATACTTTAAATTCTAATTAATTAAAAGAAAGATGACTCAATTATTTTTTGTATGTAGAACACACAGTTTGTGGCATTGTTTTAATATTTATTATGCCTCAAAAGTAGCATCAGTGTTAGCTTTGGGACTCTAAACACAGAAACGTCCTCCGGTAAAGTATTCATTTTATTTGTGTAGTGTTTCACATGTTGTCAGTGACATCCATGCACAGCTCCCTGTGCACTGCCTGATCTTTAAATATTTTGGCGTGACTTGGCAAAAACGTCACAGAGCTACAATTGGACAGGAAGTAGTGACGCTAACAGTGAGGTTGCTGGGCGCTCCTGTGCACGGAGCCAATCGCCAAAACAAAGTCTCACTGGCCCTTGCACATTTTAAGCAAACAAATGAGCTCTCCAACTTAAATTTATGCCGTCAGCATTTGTCGTCAGGAGAACATTTTGCCAGAGAAACAACAAAGAGCAGCACCTTATTTACCTAAGTATACTAAAAAATCGAACAGACAAAGAAATTACCCTCTCCTGGCTGACAAACACACATGCTTATTTTGTGCACTTAAAACTGCTTACTTACAGGCAGAGCGGATTCATTTTTCACAGAGCTTTTTGCTGATTCGAAGGAAGGATGAAGGGATTTGTGGAAGCACATGAGATTGATGAAGATGTTTACTCAATATATTTACATAGAACATTTTCAGCACTGTTCTCTGCACAGATACTGCACCAGAGTGTGACAGTGCTGTTGTGGTTCCCCTTGTGAGTGACGAGGATGGATCGGATTAGGAATGAGTACATCACAGGAACAGCTCATCAAGTCACGAAGCCAGACTGGTGGGAGGATACTCAAGTTAGCGCTTCCAGACAAGAGGCTTCGTTTTAGTAACAAATAGGTCATAGTTATATATGCAAAATACACTCCAATTTTGCCATATAACCAGATAAAAAGAGAAAAAGTCAATCGTATGCTGCTGCTTGAATGCCCATATCTGAAGCCAACAAATCTGAATATGTGAATGGATTTTTACTGTGAACCTTTTGAAGTTTGTTAATATCTGCTGGCATTTACAAATAATATAATAATGTCTTTATAATCATCTACAGGCACTCTCTCAAGTATAAACTCATTCCTTAGTGTGAATCTGCTGCATTAAATCTGGACTTTTTGTAGAGCTAAAAGATGAGATACTTCTCTGTAAACGAAGCACATTCATTTCCTCGTCTGATTTAATTGGTAACCAGAGGCAACCTTTACCGAATGATTTATGATGTAAAATGAAATCTTCTTTTTATTAGTGACATTTCCCAGGCACACACAGTCGGGCTCGGTGCCCTTTAGGTGCTTAAGACCTTGACCCACAGTTGATCTTGACAGTGTTATGCATGTTACATCATTCAATATAACAGTAATAGTATCTAGTGTTGTAATCTGAGCTGTAATCTAATTTATTCTATACCAGAGTTAAAATAATCCTTGGTGCAGACAGATGTATTCTCTCTCAGGTAACAGTGATACACACACACACATTACTCTACATGCCGTTGTGGTATATCATTAGTTTCCTGCTGCTCTGTTTGACCAGACTATCCATGTCTCCATTTATATAAATATATAAACTGGTTTGTACAGTTAGACAAACTTATCTAATACCTATTATTTTCTCTGGTCATAACATGAGCCATACCTCTGCTTTGCCAGGAGGAAATCATCCTGAAGTTTGGCTGAATACTGTTAAGTTTTTATAGTTAATAAAAGTTGTAACTTTGGCTGAAATTGAATGTGTGCAGTGATGTCTATAAGCTCACTGTCTCTCTCACCACCAGGGTGCTGCAGGGCGAGTACAGGCGGCTGAAGTGGAAGCATGAGGAGGCAGCGTCAGTGCCCATGCTGACAGAGGCAGGGGAGGGGGGTCTGGGCTCTCCCACTGGGGGAGCTCAGGACGAGGAGCTGCTCGCTGAGGCCCGAGTCCTGCGCCAACACAAGAGCCGTCTGGAGACACGCATGCAGATCCTGGAGGACCACAACAAGCAGCTGGAGTCACAGCTGCGCCGCCTCAGGGAACTACTGCTACAGGTACAGGGGGCTGATGTGGGATCCTCAGGTACAGGCCTGATCAGTGTTTCTGCTGTGGGATACTCAGGTTCAGGGGCTGAGGAGGGCTGCTCTGTGGGCTCAGGTTCAGGGGCTGAGGAGGGCTGCTCTGTGGGCTCAGGTTCAGGGGCTGAGGAGGGCTGCTCTGTGGGCTCAGGTTCAGGGGCTGAGGAGGGCTGCTCTGTGGGCTCAGGTTCAGGGGCTGAGGAGGGCTGCTCTGGGGGCTCAGGTTCAGGGGCTGAGGAGGGCTGCTCTGTGGGCTGTACAGGTGCATGTTACTCTATGTGGAAAGAGGTTTTAAGAGTACAGTAAAAAAAATAGAAACCAAGACAAAATGTGCATATTTACTCCATAACTGCATTTAACAGTGACAACATTTATATTTTATGCCCACTGAATATGTATTATGTACAGCTCATATCGTGCTGTTGTGTGTATATCTCCTATGGATCTTATTTTGCCAACATAATATAAACTGTACTTAATACATATTCAGCCATTACCAAGGTCAGTCAGTGGGCAGAAGGTATATATGGGAGTGGCACACAAAGGAAATGCTGTCACTCTGTTAAATGGGAGTGTGCAGGCTTTGTCTCATTTTCCTTGTTCACTGTAGAAGCCTTGCACCAGTGATGTGCACATATCTACACTTCTTATAGTACAAAATGACAATATAGTTGGGTGTTATTCTGCTAAATTCACACTTTTGCCAGTTAATTCAGACCAGTGTCTCTGTATAAAAGAGCCCTAAAAGCAAATGTCTGCTGATACTAAAATTCAGACTAATTATGTATTCCATCCTTTTCTCTTATGTGTTGAGTTACTGCATAAACATCCATCGATTTAGTTCCGCTTTACCCAGGGCTGAGCTGCGGAGGCAACAGACTAACCAGGGATGCCCCAACATCCCTCTCCACACGCACTTCCTCCACAGTATATGAATAAACATATAATATATTTCTTAATCACAGTATGAGTGGTGAACAAATGTGAACATGATAATATAGTGTATACTGTATGATCTGTTAGCAGCTGTCACACCTGAGTCATAGTTCACCATTATGTAACTGTGTGATTAAAGTAACAGATGCTGAGAATATCATGACTGATTACATCTAACTCCTTATTTGCGTCAGTTTCTTTATAATGTCATGACATGCATATTAAAGAAAATGTTTGCTACTCCCACGCTTAATTATTTCTTGTGTCACCATATTTCCCTGCCTTGTGTACACCTTATTATTTGCAGCATGCCGCTACTGTACACAACATGGTCCTTTAAAAAGTTGAAAACTTGTAAAAAACAGAAACAAAATTAATTTTGCGGAGCAGCTGCTGACAGAAAGCCTACCACACTGAACAAGAGCCATCACAATGTTGTTTTGTGGAACACCAAATGTCTCTGTGGCGATGTATGATAAACACGAGCCATTATTCAGTCATGTGCTCTGCTACAGCCCAAAGACGACTCGGAGGCGAACGGGTCCGAGCCCTCCACACTGTCATCGCCTGTGTCTGGAGCAGGTCGCCACGGTGATCCGGCAGAGAGCAGGGAGACCACCGACACCGAAACTGCAGGTCAGACCCACATACATACAACACATAACACAGAGATTATGCCAGAAAGAGCTGCACTGGGCTCATTTCAGAGGACAGTGTCAAGGAGTGAGTCAGTATACAGCAATATCTCTTAAAAACTCCAAGAAATATATGGAGTGATGAGAACAACTACAATACACATCAAACACAAAACTGCCATTTTTATTAAAATTGTAAAACATAAATTAAAAACCCTATTAAAATTCAAATTAATCACAATAAAGACTACCCAATGAGTTTATATGTAGTATCCTTTAGTTTATGGCATTGTTTTAATATTTATATATGCCTCAAAATTAGCATTAGCGTTGCAATGAGACACAAACATCTCCCTTTTCTAAATACAGACATGCCCTCCGCTGAAGTATTTGCTTTATTTGTGTAGTGTTTAACATGTTGCCAGTGACAGCTCCCCGTCCACTGCCTCATCTTTAAATATGTATTAATTTTAGATTAAGAGTCGCTGCTGTGCACAGAGCGTAATTGTGACAGTTTGTGAAGAAACCTGGGAAAGGGGAAGTATTGCTGAGTTCAGAAAAGGAATTTATATTAATTTACTGTGGCAACACCAACTCAGTACTTCCCTCACACTCCCAACAACATGCATTCATTTATTTAATCTGTGCTTATGAGGACACCTGGAGGACTGCAGTCTATCGCAGCAACTCAGGTCCTTAGGTAGAATATTGACAAAGGCTTCCATTTCCACTTTTTTATCTTGTCTTTTGTCTTTTTTTTATTTATTTTTTATTTATTTACAATGTTAGAGATTCACTCCACAGAAAGAGATTGTTTGTCAGGCCCACTCAAGGCTAAACATAACACAACCTCATTACTTAGCAGAAATAGAACATAGTCTTTCTCAAATCTAAAATGGTATAAATTGGCAGTAGGTGTTTATAGTTAAAGTGGACCAAGCGACCATAAGTGGGTCTCTTTAAACGAGGCCCAGTACGCCGTGAACTCTGCATATCTGTACTGGCTATATCGCTGTTCCAAGTAGTTTTAACCTATGTGGCTCAGGTTTGTCTCATATCCTCCTTTCTCCAGCAGAGGAGCCGGAGCACGAGCAGGACACAGTTCTGCAGTTACAAGAGGTCATCGAACAGCTCAGAAATGTCTTCCCATCTGAGCCGGGTGAGTCCTGCCTTAGCCAATCACAGTGGACCTTTGCAGACAAACTCCATCACTGTGGGGGACAGAGGAGGATTGAGACGAGTGCAAATATGTACCAGGCCGCTTGATATTCAGAGCGACCGGCACAGAGTTTAAATGAGGCCAGATAGAAACAGTTGTAAAGAATGGAGGAGGAGAGTTTGTCAGTCTTTCCTGATTAATTCGCAATTTGCAAAGCAGCATCTTCTGTGACGAAAAAGAATTATAATTACAGCCCAGCTAATCATAAGCTAAAAAGTGCCAAATTAATGATGCAAAAAAGAGAAGTAGAAAAAAAGATAAAGTTCTGCTGAGAATTTATGGACCATCCTGTCTCCTGGATTTTAACAATGAACTCCCCCTCACATTCTTATGCCATGGGTGTTATATTTCTTTTTGACATATAAAATACATAATGGCTACAAATGCTGCATTTTTTCAATGGTTAAACAACAAATACAACAATAGTATTTGGAAGAGACCACATACAGTGTTGGCATCATAAAAAGGGAAATGTAATGTTATGTTAAATGAACTTCTGGGTCAAAAACATACAAAATACTCAAGTAAAACCCTTATATTATAATGAGAAGGGACAAAAGCAGCTAAGTGAAGACAAAAGTTCTTCTAGTAGGCTATTGTATAAAAGATTCATAGGGAAATAGGCAAAAACAACAGCTGGACTGTGCTCTCCGAGGCTTTTTTTCAGTTCAATGTTCTGTGACAAAAAGAATGCCTGACTGCACTGCCTTTATAACAAACAAAAACTAATATGTTTTCTTTCATTTGTTATTGCAGGCACCACCTCTCACATCTAACCCTGAGTGGGATGTGTCTAATCTCAGAGCGGAGGTCACGACACTGCAGCAGAGGTCAGACCCACTGTCAGGGCTAACCGTGCAGTGGCAACGCTAACAGAGCTAACCCTCCACTGGAACCTTGTGCACTAAACAGCCTTTTTCATGCAAACTGCTAAAGGCTTGCGCTGATGTCCAATTGGCCCGGTTAGCACCATGTGAACGCGCCAAAGGAAATTTAAGCAGAAGCAATTCAGGGAAACGTCAAAGGAGCAGCCAAGACACTGTGCTCACCAGTATCTGTGTCGATGGGCTTTAGTGTCAACCCACAGCACAAACTGGACCTTCACTGGACACGTTTAAAGACAGATACCGTTTCTCCAATGTGTCTGCTCCAGTTGTTATTTTTGAGAAGTTGGTGGCATAGTGTTAAGTAGACCAGGGCGGAGTTGGGTGTTGTGTTTAAAGTGGCTGGTGGTAGATTGTCAGGGAGTTTGACAGCATCCACAACAAGCTTATTTACTTTATGCGGATGACACAACATCAGTTACAACCATGATTTATTCACGACAGTCAAAAGCAGCCACTGGCACAGCCGCTCCATACGCACTCACTGAGCACACACACACACTCCTCTAATCCTCTCCGATCGCCTGTCGCCTGCCTCTCTTAAGTGAGTCCTTTACCCCACTGGTACTCTCACTTTCTTGCTGCTACATGCATTTATGGATCACTCTTTACGCATTGCACACAACTCCATGAACCGGCTTTCAACGTGACAATGAAATGCAGCCGAAACCCTTTTATCAGCGGGGGTTTAGACAAGCTGAAAGTTGTGCACCACTTTATTTTGTGGGCTAAAAATTGAGCTTTCAAATGTCTGCATGCATAACCCATTGGCATACCAGGTGCTATCCTGCCATGCCCACAGAAGGCAATAGAAGTAACTCCAGGCTACTGAGCTGCCAGAATCCTTCTCAACACGAGCTCATTTTTACAAACTGTTCAGGGGTGAAGTCTGTCATCTTAATACAATCCTACACAGACTTCATTCCTAATAAGGTCAGCCTCATGGAGATGTTATTGTAGCGTTAGTTCCAAATTGTTTTGTTGTCTCAAGTATCTTTGTGGTTTTATTGGAAAAGCAGTGCAAAATACATTCCCAAATAAGTATAAAAATATAAAAGATACATTCATTATTATTATTATTATTATTATTAATTTAAGTGCAAGTATTTTCATTGCAAAATACACCTCAGAAAAACATCTGTTCTTTCTGAGAGCAGGCTCACCTCTCCACAGATCTGACCTGTAACTTGGTGAGGTGTCTATCACTTGCTTGTATTTTATTTATTTTTTTATGTATGGAAGCCAACTGCAACTGCAACCCCTTTTTCCCTGTGAGCGTAAATAAAGTTACCTGAACCTGTCTTCGTGGAGATATATTTGAATGCACTATCTCCATGAAGACAAGCAGCACCAAAAGTTACAGAGTGCTGCTTTATACATGTCAACAGACCAATAATGTATGTAATTAGACACATTTTCTGAAGTCAAGTCATGTCAATTAATAGTTCAAGTCATCACCAGGGTCCTTGGGTGCTTCTTGTTGTGAACATAGCACAGTCAACAAATGCCTTAAACTAGACTTACAACGTTTTCTCACGGGACGCTCGTAGCTTTTGTTGTGTTTATTGAGAAAGGCGGGTCTCATCTGGAGGACGCAGCACCAGGAGGAAGAGGAAGTGCACGCAGCATGTGAGCATCCGTACGTTCTATCAGCTCACGCCTGTTGTCAGTGAACCCGAGTGATGCTCCAAGTGACTGAGATCAGAGGAATGAGAGGAAAGGTGAAGAAAAGATCCAGTTTTTGTTGCTTGAGGGCTAGACGGAGGGAATCACTTTGATGTGCCTGCTGCAGCTAAAGCCTGAGCCAGTGGACGAGCGGACTGAAACAAAGTCGAGTATGGGCGTGTGTCGTGAGTCGTAGCAATCATGGCTGCTTCTAAAGAGAGGAGGCAGACAGAGCTCCTCCTTGGACCTCCTAACTTCCCTCTAATCTCTGCTACATGAATGTGAAACCCAGAGCTGCATTCATTACATTTACAGGCTGATGCTTGAGGCACGTAGAGCCCACATTTGACATCCTTCTCCTCAGCACTTCTCTCCACTGCCTGCTCAGTTTTGATACTGTTGCTATGGGAACTGTCCCCAAGGACGCAGTTCCACAGATTTGCAAGTGGGAAAAGGTGATGTGCCGTTCATAATACAAATGCTAATAGCCTTAAGGAAAGCAGAGGAGCGATTTGTTTGCCAAATAACTCATCTTCGCTCGCTCTTTACTGAAGCTTAACCATTCTTCATCCTGCTCAAGTAACATAGGGGCAGTATACAGGAATATCCATCCATCCATGTATCCATCCATTTTCTTCTGCTTATCCGGGGCTTAGTCGCGGGGGCAGCAGTCTAAGCAGTAGCTCCCGGACTTCCCACACCCCAGACACTTCCTCCAGCTCCTCCGTCGGGACCCCGAGGCGTTCCCAGGCCAGCCGAGATGTACAACATAATAAAACATTTTACCAAAACTCTTTGATAAGTACATCTAAACCTATATATATACATGGAAAAAAAGTAAAACTCATTCATTTTTTTTTTTAAGAGAAACTTGAAATGCAGAATAAAGACAGTCAAATGTTTTAAGTGTATGTATATTTTGACTATACTATTTAAGTTTGATTTTAACTCTCGGAACAATATTACTTTGCCCCTTTATTCTAACTTATGAAGAACTTGCCCTGTATTGACTAATCACCACTTGTCTCATCTCTCCTGCGTTGTTTTGTTCACCGCCTTTTGTGCAAACGCCATTGATGCCACCCTGACAATGTGTGAATAAAGAGAACACATTCCCCACAGGGCTTTGCATGTCAACATTTATTCCATTTAATGTTAGCCATAATTAAACAATCACACTAGTTAATGACATGACAGTTATTGTACACACCTTGTCCACGCACATAACGTCTTACTACTGAGATCTAGATTAGCACTGACAGTCATCCAGCCCCATCCCATATGTATTTGTGTGACGTTGGATCGATGTAGGGTTTTGTACGGAGGGGAGGAAGGGGTCCGCGTGTATAAAGCACGTTCAGACATGCCCTAGCACCAAACTACTCCCCGTGGCGTGACTGAAGCTCTGAGATTGAAGGGAGTCCAGTCTCAAGAGAAAACCAGAACCAAGGCCTTGTATTGACTGGCGTTACAGCATGCGGTCGCCCCTCTAGCCTAACAGCGCTCATCATTATTCCCCTTGCCTCATAACATCATACCATGTCACTTTGCACATAAAAGGGCAAAATATGATGACACTGTCCTACCTTATGTCATACGTTTTATTTTGGGTTTAAATCACCATTAATATACCTCATGAATAACTTAAGAGTGTCTGATTTGTTGATTTAATGTTGTCCATGTACAGCACTTAAATACTAATTGCTGTCTGGAGTTTTTAATATGTATGTATAAAAGAGTTTTATGAAAAAGAAAGGATTTATACTGTAATAAGTGAGTGACTGGCTGCTTTTTACTTTGTGTACAGAAATAAAAACTTTGTATTCGCAATTAGTTTGGGCCAATATTTGTGTTTTGTTCCCCACACGCCTTCGCTTTTTGAGATTGTTTATCCAATAAGTGTGTCCTCTTTGTTTAAATATGGCTTTGTATGTGATGGAAGCAGAGAGATTAAGAGACTGAGCTGAGATTAGTTCAATGTAGAACATTCAGTACAAAAATAATTGTTGTTAATTAGCACAATTTGTAGCTCAATACTCAACAAACATTGCATCATTTATACGTTCATATTACTGTGGTTGTAAAAAAAAAAAAATCTATGCCCAGATACTAATCAAACCTAAAACTAGTATCAAATTGAATAAAAATTGGTTAAATATACATATATATAACTAGGATCAAACTGTACCTTTCTGTAATAATTTCAGAAGGGTCTTGCTCTATATCATAATTAGTCAAAGATCACATGGGTATATTACAAATGCTATTTTACCATCATCTTACATTAAATATGAGGTGTACAGTATGTATAGTTTTGTCTGATCTATACCACGATGAAACTATAAACACATTCTAAACTGTATATTTGTGTCAATGCTCCTCCTCATTGGTCCCAGCCTCTGCTCCCTCCCCCTGGTTCATCTCTAGAGCACTTCCATCTCCTGTCTGATCGACGCTTTCTTTGTTTGGCTTTGTGACTCTCTCTGGTTCTGGTGCGTCATGTGATGGACACTGGCCTTTCTCTGTAGCGTTATCGCCCCCTGCTCCGCTGCTCCGCCTACTATCGCCTGCTTCGCTGATGGGCATCGGATCACTATCTTTATCCGTGTCTCGATTAGTCGCTGCTTCCTCCACAACATTCCTTGTATTATCTAACTCTCCCCCACACTCATCACAAGCCTCTCTTTTCTCATCTGGAAGTACCATTTGATCTTCTTTGGTCTCCTCTTGTGCAAATTTGACATTCTTTTTCGGTTGAGCAGCTTTCGCCTTGCTCCTATCTGGCCCCCATTTTTCCTGTGTCGTCTCCCAGTAGTTCTTGTTCTGGCTTGAATGCATGATGCGTACATTCTCGCCTAGCTTTTTCAGCTCCTGGCGAACAATCGGTCTGAAGTTGGGGTCCAATTTCTCCACCATGGCGAAATCCTTCCTCGCTTCATCCTCATTGCACAAGGCAGCGTGTGCCCGTGCCCGCTGGTAGATTGCTTTAAAGTTACCTGTGGAGGGGCGAGAAGTAAAATTATTTGTGTGAAGGAACAAGGATCATGAGGTCTAGCTGGAGTCAAATATCTGGGCGCAAAATTGATGGGGCGACATAAATGAATAGAAAAGGAGAGACTTAGAACAACGCTTTCACACGGGCTTTGACTATAAATAATTCAGACGCAGCAGAAACAAAAACAGTGAATATATTTCTGACTGAGATGTCCACGGGTGGGTGCCAAGGGAACAAAAGAAAGACTCAGCATTGCGGTGCTCACTGTTTGGTTGCTATTTCCCTGGTAAACAGAGGGATCAAGGATTGATGCAGCGTGAAAGCAGGCATTTGCTAAGGGCCATGCAACAGATCTTATTCCTACAACCAAAATGTAAAAATGCACGACTAAAGTATATTAAAACTGAGATATCTTTGATCCCATCTCCTGTTTTCCTCCCCCAGACACACTCGCAGCCTTATATATTACCTTTGTGTTTCTTGAGTAACTTGTTGTTGAGCTCCACGACTTGCTGGTGCTGCTTCAGTTCTAATAGGCACTGGCTGAGGTTGAGGCCCAGGGGAAGGCGCACTTTCTCCAGGGAATCCCAGTCGTCTCCCTTCCGGTCCACCTGCTGGGTACACCAAGGACACGAGATTAAAAGGATGCTAGCTAGGAGAACGTTTGTAGCAAAATGTTTGAGTGACAAGGTGAAGTGATAGTTAAAGATGTAGATGAGTGTAAATGGCAGAGCATGGTTGAGGTGCGTTGACTGAAATGAGGGATGACAGGGGGCGGGCTGATGACTGCAGTGGGCTTTATTGTGTGTGAAAGGTGTGACAGGCGCGACGGTGAGGGGTGGGGCAGAAGAGCAAGTTTAAGAAAGAAACAGCAGAGGCGCAGGCAAGCTGTCACACTGATAACTCTTTGCATAGTGTTATTTTTAGCTCATTCTTTGCTCTTCACTTTACCAGAATACCTACAATACTGCAGCTGCCTCTGCTTTTTGAAAACCAACACATAATAACAGTTTACAGGGAACTGGAGAGGATTTTTCTGGCAATGTGGTTGTTACTGTGATAAATCCAGCTGGATGTTGCTGTCAAAGAAATTATTGCAATATGGCATGATTAAGTTTGTGGTCCTTCATAAAAAAATATATCATAATGCACAAATCTGTTGGTTTCCAAAAAAAAAAAAAACTTTACTTACAAAACATGTTGAAATCATTCTATATTGACAAAGATATTCACTTTTGACTGAAACACTGTAGTAGGATACTTGTGTGTTAAAGTTGCCCTTGTGTAACAAACACATCCAAATATGCAAAATTGACAAAGTGCCTTGCCCAAGGACACCACAGTATATCACAGAAATTAAACAACCGAACTGGACTCACTGTGTTTTGCAGGTGGTCCACGTATTCTATGGCCTCTTTAAACTTCTCAGACGCCTCTTTAAATTTTCCCTGTGTTATCAGGAAGTTGCCCTCCTTCTGAAGCAGCATGACCAGTCGGAGCATCTGCTGCCAGTCTTTGCCCTCAGTCAAAGTCATCTGAGACAGCTGCTCCTCCTCTTCATCACCTGCTTTATTTTCACAAACTTCCTCACTGGCCGTTTCCACAGTTTCTTCATCGTCGTTTTTCTCCTCCTTGTTCTCCAGCTTATTCCAGTACTGCTCCTTCTCCTCCCAGTACTTTTCTTTCATGCGTTCAGACAGGCTCCTCAGCTCTCGGTGCACCAGTGAGTTCAGGGTGACATCCAGTTGTGCGACCATGTTGAAGTCTCTCCTCGCCTCCTTCTCGTTCCACACTGCGGCATGTGCTTTTGCCCTTTTGTAATAACCTTTCACACAATCTGCCAGAAGAGAGGAAACAGTAATGGAATAACTAAGACACAAACAACGTAATTAGTGTCAGAGCTGTGCATATAACGATAAAGCAGGGCCATCCTTTGCACCACGTAATTTGTGTTATATAATTTTGCCTTTCTCACCTCGCAAAAGTAAAATATGTAAACATGACATATTGGATTTCCACTGTAATGCCTCCTCTTCAGATAAATCGGATCCTGAGCTACTAGGTTAACTCAATTTCTCTGTTCCTTGGCATTTCATTTACCTTCCTGCTAAATCTTCATCCGGCTCAAATTTCAACAGATATCTACGTACCCTGGGGCAGTGGCACAGACGCTGCACCAGACTTCAGCAAGAGGAGAATTTGTATAAAGTGATGGGGAATGGGAGTAATGCTAACAACCGCAGGGAATGTGATGTAGCTGGGATGGAAAAAGCCATGCATCCCCCCCTGGAAAGTGTGACAATGATGATGATGACAAAGAGGCAGGTATTGGTGTGTACATATTTCGCAGTTGCCATCTCATACAAATATAAATCTGAAATCCATGGCACACAGCGGGCCAAAGGCTGACTGCGATGGCCGAGGAGCATAATTCATAAGGCTCTGGCCCGGAGTAGACACTTTGCCAGTATGTCAGGTCCTCTAGGAGTCTGTGTGCATAGCCATGGGTTTGACAGTACAAGTCCCTAGAGTGCTCTAAAGAACACCATGTTATGCGAACCTAAGTCCACCCACACACTTATTGTACAGTTGCAGCATACAACCTTGTGTTATTGTGAGGCAGTTATGAGTAATGAGAATAACAATCCGTTGTGTGTGAATGAAGGTTCTTGTACAACACACCGGGTCATATAAAGCCACAGTTATAACGATGTTTCCTGCTCAAAAACATACCCGGAGTTGTGTTATGTTTCATTCGCACATATTTGATTAATCTTTTATTATTAGTCTTTCTACATTTTCTCATATAGTGGTACTTTCCCAGTTAACATCTATCTTTTAGCTTTAGTTCAGTAGAGTTTGGCAATACCAGGGCTCAAATCATCCAAATTATTCTAATGAAGGTGTATGGAGTTTAAAATCACAGCGGAGCACTTCCTGTATTACTACATGACATCACAAGGTAGAACAGACGGTTTCCTTTTGAAAGAACTCAGCCTAAATATGCAGGGTTTGTGTGTTAAACATGTGTGAATGAAATAAAATACAAATCCAAGTATGTTTTTAATGAGGAAACAACATTATAACAGATCAGAAAATACCGTATTATGGGGCTTTTAAAGTGTATCCTCATCGTTGCCAGACCTTTATCCAGGTTTGGGACTAGCACAAAGTGTGAACTAACCTGTGATCCCTTAAAACAGGATGTCATATAATATAAGTAGTGATGGGAATAATACTGAAATTACTCCTGCAATCTCAATACTCCATACTTTTTTTTCACCAACACTGTGTAGTTTGAAGCCTGAATTGCACACAGCCATTTATTTCTTTAATAAGAGGAAAGTAATTATCTTCTGAAAACCACCAAATGAAAGAGTAATTTTACCAGAATACAGTAACTCAAAACTTGTATTCGCAATATATATTTTTGGTACATGTATTTAAATATTTCCCAACAGTTACTAGTTACTTCTACACATTTTTTATTTAGATAATGATTGACTTGAATGTGTTTCATTACATATACAGGATAAATTAGAATAAACCAACATAGTATAGGAATAAGAAGTAGAGGACTGGAACACAGGACTGTTCCCACATTCCCAGTCTCTATTACAGCTCTACATTAATCTGGAAACTATAGGACTCTTGGGAATGACTGTCATGATGCTAACAGCAAGCGCAAACCCATAACTGCAGCTCCCACAGCAGTAGTTTTTCCTGCAATGGGGCCTGTTATGGAAATCATCTCGCATTTGCACTGAATCTATTTTTGTCTGTGCTAGTAGGCCATTTAGACACACGCCACCAATCAGATTTTTCTTTCCTTCCTTGCATGGTTAATGCAGCTTATACCACTCCTGGTTTTCTGTGATGAGTTGTTAAAGCAATGACCAAAGCTGCAGAACCAGCTATGGTCAAGATTAGTAATGTATAACAGTGCATCGTGTTCTCTTTCAAGCAAACAAAAACTGGATAAGCAGCCAGATAAAAGTCAAAGGGCTGCTCATGAGGGAGGCATTACCTTTGTGTTTCTCCAGCAGTTCAGTGGTGTGCTCGATGACTTCATAATACTCCTCCAGCTCCAGCATGCACTGGCAGTAGTTCAGCTCCAGAGGGATGATCATGCGGCCCAGATTTATGTAGTCGATATCACCAGGCATCTCCTGCATTTTAACACAACAGTGCTGGGCTGCCTCAACACTCACAACAAACTTATATGTAGATAATTGTTTTTGATATTTTAATATCTATACTGTTGATTTAAAGCTCCACTGCGTAACCTTTTCACCAAAAATTTGATTGAAATAAAAGCGTGTTTTGTTTTTATTGCATTGAAACACTTGCACTCTGACTCTTAATTGGACTAGAGCAGAGCCTCCTCTGGTTTTCATGAACATTTCTTTTGGCTATAATATTCCACAGTTTGGTATAAAACCTCTATCTACCTGCAAGGAGAATGTTCTGCAGTATAGTTTTAATATACGATGGAATCATGCAGGTGACATGGCATGTCCAAAAAGTTACACAGTGTTACTTTAATAAAACAAAAATCTATTGTGTCCCTAATATATGGACCTTGGTACTGGATTGTTCCATATATAGAGCCCAATTCTGGTCGTACCTATGCCTAAAAACTCTACATTAAACTCCTGAAACTCTTTTACATTTTTACATTATGTTCTTCATGCCCTCTACTCACTCTGGACTGGACAGTTTTGAGCAGCAGCACAGCCTCCTTGTATTTGCTGGCGGCCTCTCTAAACTTTCTTTGTTTGACAAGTGCATTGCCCTGCATGTGTAAGATGGGTACAGTCTGGAGCTTCTCATCCTTCTCCATCATCCAGGACTCCCTGTGGTAAGACATGGGGTCTCCCACCTGGAAACAGCAGGGGGGATGACAGCAGTAGCAGTGGATGAAGAGGGTGAGTGGACAAGGCAAGCATTAATAATAGCCTTTGTCTTCTTCTGCACAAATTTAGTCTGACAGTGATGTTAATTTATTGTAGCGACTGAATCAGGAGCTAGTTCAGAGTCATTTATTATTTCACAGCTACATGTTTTTGGAGAAAGGAAACCAAGATTTTGTCAGCACTCTCACAGAGTTTTAGAAGTCCATTGTGAGTAAGACTGCGGTATAAATAAATAAAAAGGTCTTTGACAGTGCCAAACTATTTTTACAAATGTCAGCTCTGTGGTAGACACATTCCTATTTGGGGAAGTTTACCTGTAGCAGCTCCATGATGAAAATGAGAGGCTGGGGCGTCCTCATCAGCTCATCCAGCTCTGGGTATCCTGTGGAGTGGTAGTGGAAGAGGTTCCCCATGCCACACATGTGCCGCTGGCCCTCCAGGGGGTCTTTGCCTTGAGCGATCAACCGCATACCCTTAGACACAATGGGGTACAACCCTGTGTGCTATAAAAGAAACACCTCAGAGTCAGAGAGCAAACAAGTCCTGTGGAAAACTTCGGACTACCTTCCAGACATTTAAGTGTAATTGTACTTTGTATGCATTTTCCACACAAATGATAAAGATTGACAATGACTTCCAGAAATAAACCAATTCCTCCTGCCCAATATTGCGGTCACTTCCTTTGGTTGATTCATAAACAACCATGTTCTTTCATCATTCTTTCCTATGGTCCTAATAATACTTCTGAGACAGACACTTCATCATGTCAGCCCCCCGGCGCTGTTGCCTTGGACCAATCAGTGCCGCTTGAAAAAGTGGACACCATCTTACTTGCAAATGAAACATTTTCTCTCGAAGGAAAGGACCAACATTTGCACAAAGGAGCTGTGCGGATGGTAATGTTTCCACACAAGTACAGTGTTTATTATAGAAAAGATGTAGGTGGCTCGGAGCATGCTTCATGTGCATGATAATAAGGAGCTCCCTTGCTCTCATAAAGACTTATTAGAACTCTCTCATTGGATATTATTCTGTTTCTGTGTGCCTTCAAAATAACTTACTATGGCATCGCACCAGAACTCAGCCACTTCTCCAATTCTCATTGATGTCAGCAGTGTCTCCCACACCTCCAGTTTAAACATCTTCCCAACAAAGATTTCAGCTGGTCTGCCTGCACACCGGCTGTCATCTATAATGGTGCGTTCAAAGTTGTCCAGAAGCGTTTGGAAGTGAAACACCAACTAAAAACGAAAGAAAACATACATATATTTGTTAACATTAGTGTATGTGTGTGTGTAGATATATATATATATATATATATATATATATATATATATATATATATATATGAAAATGATGCAGTCAGTGGACCTGCACTTTCAACAGACTGGAGCAGATTCAATGTATATGAGAAGAGGTTACATATTTGTCATAATGGTGACAATATTAGGAAATTAAAGACAACAACTAGCAAGTACAGGCAGCTGTTCAGATAATTTTGACTAAAATTATAGTAAGACAAACATCTGTTTGGAAAAATGTTCCACAATAATGTAATGTATTTATGGCTGCAGATATAATCATGGTAATCATATGTGTGTGAGTGGAAATGGGCCCCTAGGGAGGACACACATTATAAGCCATGCAGGTAACGCTGGAGAGCCTTGCTGTTGCTGTCATTGTGCAGGGCAACATTCGCCAGTGTGTCCAGGCTTGGTGCCATATGGAGGATGTGAGCGGGAAGGAGAAAACTCCCAGCGACCAGCGCATCAGAGACACAGCCACATTGCCAAAAAAACATGTTGCAATTTGGCTGACCAAATGTTAGCTCTGTGCATACGGCCAGACAAGAATAATTTCCTCCCCTTATGAATAATTCACACAAGTCTGACTGATGTAGACAATGGCTCGCTAAACTAAAAATAGACCTTTTCTGTGGAGCCAATACATCACAGAGGAATTAGTCTGATTGTAATTTATCTTCACAAAGTCTGGTTTAGTAGTGATGTTACTTAGAAGTAGGATTCTGACTAACCTTGGTGCCAGGTGGGAAATGTGGGAGGGGTCCAGTTCCTCCTGCCAGGATCTTCTTCTTCACTCCTGGGTGCTTGAGCAGATACGTTTCCTCCATTGTCAGCACTCCAGACAGAAAAAGTTATTTTCTTTCCCTGGTGTTGTGTCCTTGTGGCTTTCTAATTAGCCCAGTGGAGAGTGTCTTGGCTGTTAGCTGCTCTCTGACAGATGGCAGGATTAGTCCGGGTTTGGAGACGGCCACTTTAATCTGACAAGCTAATCCCCAGTCTTCTCCTGCCATTGGTAGGGCAATTCCTGCAGGATGCAGCCAAAGAGTAAGGGATGACCACAGGCCAAAGTGAAAAAGGTTTAACACTGAGAAGAAAGTGCCAGAAAGTTCCTTCAAACATCAAAGTTCCTTCTGGAAAAGCAGGAATCTTATGAAAAATTAAGTCTGTTTCTTCCATAGGTTTATAAAGCTCAATAGGTCACTTTGCCAGAAGCAACCCTTCTTTGTCACGGATCTATAATAAGACCTTATTATACTATCATATTCTTTGTACTATAAGATTACAGCAAGATTTGTGTGTGACTAGAGAATCAAGTAAAACAAGCAATCGCTTTGGACGGACAAAATGTTTTTATTCATTGTAAATAAGTAACATCAGAGTAACATAGAATTAAAAAAGGGGAAAAAGCAATGTCATAATGTTATGAATTTCAGCACAACACAACTACAGAATATTGATCCTTCACACAGACTGTCTCCTCCGTCTTCCACTGCGAGAGGGAACAAGGCATAAGGCTGCCACCTGTTGGTCACTTCTCAATCAGAGAGTCAAGCTGCTCCTGTAGCGAGGCCAGCTGTTGGAGCAGAAAATAAAAGGTGAGACTGAAGTCCCACTGCCCTCTGTGTAATTGGGGGGTAAGTGGATGATGATTAACAAGTCTTTTCACATTAAAACATGGCCTTCATTTGTCAAATACAAACACCAGCTTGTATCACTCGAGGTGGTCAAAGCCAGAAACAGCAGAACAGAAGGCAATACTTGACAAATGAACACGAGAATCCATGTTGAGAGCTAATAAACAAAAGCACTGTCAAGGAGGAGTGATGCTGGCATTTTACAGAAAAGATCTTACTTGTTCCATCTCTCGCTCTTCCTGCTGAATAATCTCATCCAACAAGGCCTGGAAACGGTTCTATGAAGAGAGACAGAGGTTCTTTAGAGTGGACATGCAGAGCCTCATTAAACTGTGATTGTCTTAAATGTAACACTGCCTTGACTGCTCATGCCACTGACAGAAAGGACATTTGGAATGCCAGTCAGATACAGCTGACCTTTTCCCTGGGCGTGTGATAAAAACAACTGAAGATGGGCTTCTGCGCTCTAGCACCAGGCAACAAGAGTCATAAATGGAACTGTGCAACATCCAGGGCTGCTCATATATCAATGAGTCTTGTTCAATAAAGCACAATAAAACATTGAGATTGTATTATGTTATGCTTTAAAGTTTGGATTACTGTTACTAGAAGGTCATGGGGTCGTATTATATTTTTAAGACAAAAAAATGAAAAATTATTTCAGCATGATTTATTTATTTATTTATTTTTTATTATTTTTTTACTTCACTCTTCAGTTTGCTTTTACCGTCAAGCTCATCTGCAAGTCATTTCTGGTGGGTACATGCAGACCTACTTTCTGTACGTCTGGTTGTAAGTCTTACTTTGAGGGCCTGGTTTTCCACTTTCATGATGAGCTCCTCCTGCTGTTTCTTCCGGGCACGAGTCTCTTGAAGCTTGGCCTTGATACTGTTGATCTGCACCTGATATTCCATAACTGCAAACACAGGGTCAGAGGGGACAAGTGTCACATTAGGAACTGTTGCTTTCAAACAACCCTTTGCAAGCTGAACCATGAGGATGCCACCATTGAATTTAATATTCATATTCATTCTTAGCACCTTAAACTGCTCGACACTTTTTAAATCTTGTTGTACATGTAGCATGTTGCAATGACAATAAAGATCTATTCTATTCTAAACACATTTTGGTTCATGAGTACATTTCAATGGTTTTCAGTCAGCAGCCTGCAAAGCTAAAAGGCACAAAATTATCAATTTGCACTGGGCTCTACAGAGACTTAAACCTAACCAAAGTGAATGTGCACAACAACAACCTGTGACTTCCTTTACCATCTACCCACCACTAAATTAATTGTATCATCCTCTGCTCCTCTCCTCTCGCTGACAGAAAATCCTCTTAGACAACTTTAGTGTGTAGAAAGCAGCCAATAGGAATCCCTGCAGACCCATTCATTAAGTTTCTAAAGGATGCCAAAAACACAGCCAGCCCTGGACTCATTTTAAAAGCCTCTGCTTGGCTACTGGACTGGAGCTGGCCAGGTGACAGCTCCATGTATGTAGATAAACAGGCATTGAGCTGTCAGACCAGACCGCTGAGCCACAACACCTGTCAGCTCGGCGAGCTGAAGAGCAGAGACTGTCAGAATGAGAATCTCTGTGGGCGAAACTACGATTTCAAGTTTAAATACGGGCTACAGTCGACATAAGTATGTGTCTGAGGACTGACCTGAAAAACTCTACTCTTATTAGAAGTTCAGACGCCTGGCAGAGGTTATTTCTTGCCTTTGTTTTGACAAGAAGCTGGGAAGGTTTCATTACTTTTCTTGTCAGGCGGTCAAGTCTCCAAGTACAGATCAGCATGCCAAGTACTACTGGGGCAGGTATTAAAGATGCAAATCAAAGAATGTAGATGTTTAGAGAGAATGCTACACTAAACCCAAGTAGTGAGGGGACAAATGTATCTTGCAATTGTAGTGCACATGTAATAAATAAAGAACACATTATGCATTATTTGTATTGCAATTGGCCTTTAAATATACTCTTGAGTACCCTTGCTTTGCCATCTCATATTTCTGAACTGCTTAAGTATAGACAACACATCTTCCATCAGTCTATGCTCCCTCATCTGGATTTGTTGCCATCATCATACAGTGGGAATTAACTATGAAAAAAGCTAGCCATTTATGCAACAAGACCAGCATGCTAATACGAGATTGTACTTTCACATCAGACACTCTCAGAGCAAGTCTGATGATGATTTATGGACAGGAAACCACCTTTGATGTCACAATCCAGAGAAAATGATTGATTTTTGAGGCTCAGAACAAGAAATCATAAAAATCAATTAAACAATTTATGTTTTTGACGAGGGAACAATGTTATTACATAAACATACTGACTCCCCAAATCTCTGCTGTAATATTCTCACCTATCTGGTTGGTCTGATCGGCCTCGTTCTGGGTAGAGTCGGACTCATTGAGTTTGTCATGTAGTTGTCGGACCAGATCATCCTCAGTGTCCATGATGTTCAGGTCTTCATCCTCGTGCCTGTCCCCTTCATCCTCCTCATCCTCACTGGAGCTGCTTATGTCATTGAAGATCTCCCTCAGTTCATCGCGCTGGGCTGCTCATATAGGGCACATAGAGAAGGAAGTTGGCATGGATCCAAAAACAGGCTCAAAGCTTAGAATTAGCTTGGTCATGATGAATAAACAAATTATGCTAACAAGAGAATCACATTTTCTGCCTGGCTTTATAACATAAATCATACAACTTTATACCTGTAACCTGTATGGAGCTGTACAGCTTCTTGGGAGACAGAGGTAGGAGGAAGCTTAAAGGTCAGAGCTTAACAAATGCTTGAGTGGGCTCCATTTCCTTTTCACACTACTGGGTCAGAGGTTATCACGAGTGACAGGGTGAGTGTGTACCTTTAAAATAAAGGTTAATCCTCACCATTAACTGAAGGAGCAAAAAAATACTACTGAACAGGAGAGGGCCAATGCACATGCCACTTATACACTGCTATCTTCTATCTAAGTGAAAAATGTTTAAAAAGATTTTGTCATTTTATACATTTTTGTTTGGTTTTGCTTGTAATATATTTATCTGACGCCCTGATCCAGATGGCAGCGGAAATGCACAGGTGGACGCCATCCCATTGTCACATTAACCTATCACATGGTTCTAAGGGTCCCCACATGCCGCAAACTGAACCACATTTAGTTGCAATAAATCATTACTGTAGGTAATAAAGATGGTTTTACCACTTTGTCCATGTCCCATCTTGTGTCCTGAGGTGCCAGGTGAGGAGTCCAGGTTGCCCAATGAACCGTGCTGATCTGCATCTTTGGATTCATCTTCAGCTATGACCTCCCATCCTACAAAGGTTTGTTAAGGTCATGTCCAAATCAGGGAGTTGCAAAACCCAATTTTCTCTGATGTTTTTAAAACCCTTGGAATTTGTTTTGTGTAAATGTTTTCTTTATCTTTAATAGCATCCTCTTATGTTATTACTTCTCTCAAGGAAGAATAAACTTTCAGACAATTATAAACATTATCTACATTTTTGTTAATTACAAATAAATACAAATATATAGAAAGGATACGGACACTGACAGCCTCGGCATCTGTACTCAGCAATCTCTTCACTTCCTTCTCTACATCAGGAGATTCAATGTACTGCAATAGAGAGAAAGACAGATTGGGTTACATATTGTATTAAAGATATCTTAATGCCATCCTGCATCTCTCAGTCTCTTTCTAAATCACACAGACCGTTCCAGTAGGCAACACGCCAGGAAGCACATTAGCGATTAAAAACAGAAGGGCCAAATCGATATGGCTCGGGTCTGGAAGATTTTTTAAGAACATAGCAGATGCTAAACTACACTGAAAATGCCTTATCTAAATGTAAATGTTGGACTGAATTCACCACAGTAGTATAAAATTATATATAATAGAACTCAGAGAACCTCAGAAAAGCACACATCATAAGAAAAGAAAGGGACTTATAGTGGTTATTGAAGCTCAGGCAGAAATGAAAATATCAGTACCTTCTTTTTAGCAGTTTTCCGAAATCTCCTCTTGCGAGTGTTTTTTAGTGGACAGGTAACTAAGGGGAAAAAGAGTAAAAAATCAAAACAGCATACCAAGTAAGCAATACAATAAAATGACATAGCTCTGACACTGTTGACTTACTCCCATGGTTCCAAACAAACTTCTTGTCCTTGTCTTTGTCTTTCTTCTTGCTTTTGGGGTCCGTACCCGTTGGCTCTTCTAAAGGAGGGTAAAGATCTCCATCTAATGTACAAACCAGCATCTAGTACAGAAGCATTAAACAATGTTAAAAAATATATTTTGATTTGGTAAAATAGATTTACTGGGTCAACTTGTAACTACTATGGTGTGTACGCAAAAAGACAAGACAAAAAATGTAGGGTTTTACCTGACAAACATCAGCTGTTTTGTAGAATGTTTTCTTGTCAACAGTTTTAAGTGATTCAATCATACAGGGAAGATCAACAAGCTTACAGGCCAAAGGGACACGGTCAACTCTTACAATTCCATGACGTCCATCCGCTGCAAATGAGACCAAACATTAGGCCTTATTATTCAAAACAGAAGAAGTGTTTTGGTTTGTGTAAAAGTGTAAAGCATTTTCACATTTAAAAATATGTATTTATCCCATTTTATAGGTTGTATTGAGAATGCATCTTACGGTGCAGTTCAATGGTAAGTCTGTCCTTCATGTTCATGCTACTGGACTGGGCTATCCTTCTCACTGTAGATGCATACTCCTGTGACGTGAAAGCACAAACCTCAGTAAAATCATAGAAGTAACTAAACTGAGTATCTCTAAATAACTGAAGTGTTAGAACTTACTGTAGGCAGGCGCAAAACAAACTGACTCTCAAGCTCATAGGGGGCATCTTCTTTGTTCTTGGAGCCAGCCTTCCCAACTAAGTATCACAAAGTGAGACAAATACCTTATAAATAAGTATTGCTAAAATACATTAGCAATGGTATTAGTACAACTGAAATCTAATAAACAATGCCATATCGCTACTGACAATAACATACATAAAACATTTAACTTCACAAAGGCATGAATAATGTGTATGATTAGAAAACATCCCCAATCATTAAGCTTCCAATTGAGGCTGAAATCACGACAGTACCTTATTAAACAAAATATTACACATTACTTGCTCTTCGTGGGTTTTACGTAAATGATACATTCCGGATTTTAATATTCTTCTGAGAACAAAATTATTAACCATTTTATCTGAACAGTTTAATTGCCATGGTCATGTAGGACTCTTGCCATAGCTTTAAAGTGAAACCCATACATTGGACTGAAATCATTTTCTGTTCTGCATTTAGAATTCTACGGGCATTCTACACTTTTAATCTTCTAAAATTATCTCCTGTAAGTAATTTTGTTTTTAATTTGAAATAATTGGGGATGTCTTCAAGTCACATAAAACATTGACAAAATGTAATATGTGTAGGAAAAGTACGGGACCTAAGAATGTATTTTCTTCATCAAGTCAGGCTAGTTTGTGCCAAATTTCAACATCTGTCACAAAATATGAGTGTGCGTGGTCTCATCGTCTGAACTAAGACCAATCAGATCCCAAAACACACTAGTTCGATTAGCCATAGCTAAATGCCTATAGTAAATCAAATCGCACTCTCCTCGTGTTAAATGCAGGGCATTTTAACATAAAACATGGATGCCATCTGCTGACGATTCTGTTCCCACATTAGATATTGCTACATTTTTTTTCATATTTTGTAAAGTAAGGTGCAAATCCTGTTTACAAGACGGTGTTATGTTGTTAGCTCAGTTAGCATCAATGGCTAAACATAGCACAATCTTACCTTTAGTCTTAGACGTCATCTTTAGAAATATTATAATCCTTGAAGCTGCTAAAACAATACACTTTTAATTCTCTAACTGCATTTGTGTTTTGTGAAAAGTCCAGTTAAGATCCAGTTTAAGATTTGAGAGAAAATGTAAAAGCGCAGCTTGAGCTCCTCCTGGCGCTGCGCTGGTACCGACAGAGGGCGCTGTGTTCACGAGCGCAACCTGTCATTTGCAAATTGTATTATTATTGTTTTAAAGATGTATTATCTTCCTTGACATCAAATTAAAGTTCCTTAAAACAATAGTATACAATTTTACAATACATAATTACAGTTTTTATGTAACTTTTATTATTTTTTAAACCAATTATTTCAAATTAAAAGTCGACGAAAATGAATATAAAGATCTAAACAGTTTCTGGAAGATTATTTACTAGTATGAAATCTAATTATTTAAAGTATTACATTTTGTGATAGCCTAGCATTTTTTTCTGTTGTATTTTTGCTTGGTTAAATAGGATTTCGCTTTGTTTTGAAAAATCTAAAATACAATTTCTGGAAAATGGCATTGCTCTTCCGGGTCGTTATCGATTGCTCTGTTGCTGTCGTCTGTCTGTTCCTGCTACCCGGTTGGCGTGTTGTATGAGGCCAAAGTAGTGATTTTATTGTGCGCACCGCTGCTTGTGAGCGCGGTACAGCAGGTATGAGCTTTACTGTGACTGTCAGATGCGCACGGAGGGCCATTGGGACCCGGTGGCTGCTCGTGCTCGTCAGCCTCTGTGTGTGCGTGTGTGTTTGTCGAGCAGCATCACCTCAGGAGGAGGAGGACAGTGCCATGGAGAACATCGTTACGGAGAAAAGGGCAGAGGAGAGCCACAGACAGGACAGCGCAGACCTGCTCATCTTCATCCTCCTCCTCACCCTCACTATCCTCACCATCTGGCTCTTCAAACACCGCCGCTTCAGGTTCCTCCATGAAACTGGGTTGGCCATGATTTATGGTAAGAGCCTGAGAAACATCAGAGGAGTTGTGTCTTTTGGGGACACTTTATGACCAATATTATGAGTAGTCACTCTCAGTTTAGTTTTGTCTGTTTGACTCATTGACTGCATCCATTCTGTAGGTGTGTACCTGTGCCCCTCATACTCAGCCAGTGGATTATACAGGTCTGTTCTGATTCTGGAGCATTTTATGCCCAGACTAAGTTAAATCATAGCAGAGTTTAAATTTAGAACATATGTTTTAGTGACTTGATCAAGAGGCGTTGGCACACAAGGAACACATTTACAAATCATGTATAAAATGAGTTGACACATCTCCCTCCAACACAGCTATACTCACCAAGTCTCTTAACATACATTTGAAAGAAATTAGTGAGATCAGCTCATTCTGCAGCTGATTTCAGTCAACCGGGGAACTGAACCAAAAGGTTTTCTTTCCCATCTCAGTCCTGACTTTTCATGAGGACTGACAGTCCTCATGAAATTGAAGAATGAAGAATTAAACTGCCCCCTTTAATCATGCATAGCTGTCTTTCTTGCAGGGCTACTGGTTGGTGTGGTCTTGCGGTATGGCATCCATATGCCCCGAGATGGTACCAATGTTATTTTGAACTGTAATGTTAATGCCAGCCCTGCCACTGTCCTCATCAATGTCAGCGGAAAGTTCTATGAGTACACTCTGAAAAGAGTGATCACTTCCAATGGCAACAAAGTGGATGATATGTCAGACAATGAGAATGAGATGCTGCACAAGGTAAACTTCATTTACACAAAACAGTAATGCCACTTATGTAATATCTCAAAATGGTAACTTTCATCTCAGTTTTGTTATTGATGCATAAAGTTGTCATTTCTGTTTTAATAGTTGTTATAATCTAATTTGGACTTTTATTGGTTTTTTTGTGTGTCAAAGGTGACCTTTGACCCTGAAGTGTTCTTCAATATTCTTCTTCCACCAATCATTTTTCACGCTGGTTACAGTCTTAAAAGGGTATAGCATTTTCATCAAATAAATGCACTTGGAATTTGCTAAACTAAATAAAATAGCTACATTGTGTTATTTGGAAATCATCTGAATTGTTGTACTTTTTTTTAGAGGCACTTCTTTCGAAATATGGGATCCATTTTGGCATATGCCTTTTTGGGGACAGTAATTTCTGCATTCATCATTGGGTAACATATTTGTTTCTTTTCTTATCCATGCTGCTTCATGTGTTCCTTAGAATATAATGCACACCACCTTTTTATTTCCTTTTAGTTTGCTGATGTATGGCACTGTGACACTCATGAAGCATGTTGGACACCTGGCGGGCGAGTTCTTCTTTACTGACTGCCTCTTCTTTGGGGCCATTGTCTCAGCCACAGACCCTGGTAAAAATGCTGCTAAGATACTACTTTATGTCACTACGAATTATTCTCGTGGCACCATTTGTGAGTGGCCAACTACTGTGAGCAACTAGACAGTTTCACCTTGAGAGTATAATAAGTTAATAATAATTAGCTGTGAAGCTACACATTACACTTGTAAGTAGTGTTCTCTCATTTGCAGTGACTGTCCTGGCCATCTTCCATGAGCTGCAGGTTGATGCAGATCTTTATGCGTTACTGTTTGGAGAGAGTGTGCTCAATGATGCTGTAGCTGTTGTCCTTTCTTCGTAAGTTATATATCTTTGAATAGTGATTTCTGCACAGATTCTGATTTTCAGAGGCTGTGGTCTTAAAATTTTGACAAACGGCTGAACAGCTTGTTTCAGTTCACAAAACATTTTTTTCCTGCCACAAATTTTATGTTGGGTGTTAAAGTTGAACATAAAATCTGCTTTGAATCTAGCCGATCCAAGTGGATGTATTTGTATATTGTTATAGCCTCTTAAAACATGTTTACTAAACCTGTGCTAAGGAAAGGATAACCTTTTCTTCTCTACATAACCTTATCCCTGCATTGGCAACCTGACAAACTAATTGAATAGGTGAACCGAGCAGTCTTTGGCATTATGGGATATTGCCTGGGGACACAGGCTACAAATTCATTACTGATTAGGTTTGAATTGCATTAAAGTCATTTACTATACTCACTGTGTATTTTTTAGATCCATAGTAGCATATCAGCCAGCAGGCGACAATAGCCATACCTTTGAGGGGATGGCTCTGCTCAAATCTTTCGGGATGTTTCTGGGAGTCTTCAGTGGATCTTTCTCTCTGGGAGTGGCCACTGGAATTGTCACAGCTCTTATATCCTTTTGGGATTTTTGTTGTGTTTTTTTTTTCTTCATATTTATGGTGATTATAATGTAATAAGTTGTTCTCCTTGACACCCATTTGCACGTTACAAAGTTCACAAAGCTGAGGGATTTCCAACTGCTGGAGACGGCCCTGTTCTTCCTCATGTCTTGGAGTACATTCCTTTTAGCCGAGGCCTGTGGATTTACAGGTAACAGACTTAAAGCCTACACACCACACTGTCACACAGACAGAAGGTTACTATTGTGTCTGTTCTTCAGGTGTTGTAGCTGTGCTGTTCTGTGGGATCACTCAGGCCCATTACACCTTCAACAATCTCTCTCCTGAGTCCCAGGACAGGACCAAGCAGGTCAGCTGGGAAGAAAAACTAAAAACAATTTGTGAAGAAATGCGTAACATTTCTAAGGCTAGCAGACATGCTTGAAAAATGCAAAACCTGTTGCACGTGTCTAGCTAGACTTTGCAGTGAATTTGAACACACACATGTGAAATATACACGTGAAAATAACAGACTCTTTTGTGTTGCAGCTTTTTGAGTTACTCAATTTCCTGGCAGAGAACTTCATTTTCTCTTACATGGGTCTGACCCTGTTCACCTTCCACAACCATGTCTTCAATCCAATGTTCATCGTTGGAGCTTTTGTATCCTTTACTATGCAGTAGATCAGCTTCACTTTCTTGTATTAGAACACACAGTTTTGTGGCGTTTCCTTTAACCACTGCGTCTCTCAGTTGGCTGTGTTCCTGGGAAGAGCTGCTAACATCTACCCACTATCTTTGCTGCTTAATCTGGGCAGACGTCATAAGATCAGATCCAACTTTCAGCACATGATGATGTTTGCAGGTGAGTCTTTTTTTTCTTTTGCCACATATATGTCACAGAACAATGGATCTGTTGTAACTAAATGTGATTTCAGGCCTGCGAGGAGCCATGACGTTTGCTCTGTCCATCAGGGACACGGCCACATACGCTCGACAGATGATGTTCTCCACTACACTGCTCATAGTGTTTTTCACTGTTTGGATTTGTGGAGGAGGCACCACTCAGATGTTGTCTTGCCAGCGCATTCGGTAAGTTTTCCATTTGTTAATGTGAAATGTGTCTGTTTTTACATGTTATGTTCATGCCTTTTGTCTCCTACATGAAAATGGTGACATTGAAACTTTATTTTTTTCAGAGTGGGTGTAGATTCTGACCAGGATAACTCCGTAAGTGATAGAGTAGTGTAAATATTATTACTAACATATTACGCACAGGAACTCATTCTCTCCTCTCCTTTTCTTTTCAGATGAGTATAGCCGAGGGTCCAGAGAGAAGAAGTACCAAACAGGAGAGTGCTTGGCTTTTTAGGATCTGGTACAACTTTGACCATAAGTATCCTTTGCCATTGACTGAATAAGTAATGCCTGTTTTTTGTATACACCTAGTGTAGTTTGCATTTATAAACAGCAGAGGGAGCACAGACTTTACAGACTTGTATTGATCTAAGCTCTGTACTTTCATACTATAATCCTATTAGCTTATGGGCATGTAGTATACATAATTGAGTAAGTCAGTGTTATAATTAGCTTTGCTTATGTTTTTATATCAATATCTACTTTGACTCTGGACATGTCCTTGACACTCACCTCCTCAGTTATCTGAAGCCTATCTTGACTCACAGTGGGCCCCCTCTCACAGCCACGCTGCCCCCCTGCTGTGGTCCCTTGGCACGCTTCCTCACCAGTCCTCAAGCTTATGAGGTCTGACTTTTGTATAATATATGAAATATGTGATATTCACATATTTGAAAAAAATCTTGATGGCAACATTGTTCTTTTCCTTTTAGAACGAGGGACAACTGAAGGATGATGACTCTGACCTGATCCTCACAGATGATATTAACCTGGCCTATGGCGACATCACAGTCAACACAGACGCTTCAGGAGTGCACACGAGCAGCGCTGGGTTTGCCAGTGGAATGATGTCTGATGACCTGGACCGTGAGCTGGCCTATGGAGACAATGAGGTGGTGATGAGGGGCACTCGGCTGGTACTGCCCATGGACGACTCTGAACCCCCGCTCAAGGACCCTCACTTTTGAATTTAAAAAGGCCGCCCTAAAGAGGCCAGTGTCCTCTAGCAAACAGTACCTGACTTCTCACTCTTCCAACTTCTATACCATTAGCACTTTTTCTTACTTTTCTTTTACATTTCCACAACTTTACCAAATTTTTTGGCAGCAGTTTTCTGTCTCTCTACCTCATTCTTGTCCTGCTCATTTCATGTATTCCATGTGGCATTTATATTAATTTACTATATTTATGGTTTTGGCATTTATTCCCAGTTGGCTACTCTTTGGGCGTTGGTATCGGTCACATTACTGTAGCATTACATAAAGGTTCAGCTGCATGTGTTAGTGTGCAAATGCAAATACCAGCCACTAGCTGATTTCTTTCTGTACAGTATATTATAAGAGTACTATATCTTTGATATGCATGCTGAGGATGCTTGAGTATGAAAACTGGGAGCCTGGGCTCTTCTGTTTTCAGATGTTGAATGTTGCCTTTGCTGACCCAGTCAATGACTTTACTGTACGTTTGGTTACAATCAAGTGCCTGGGAATTGTAGTTTATCTTGGCAACTCATACCCAAGCCAGTTTAGGGTAATTCTCCTTATTTCTTAAATATGAACACACCATTGTCTACATAGCAATATACTCAGTGGTGTTTTGCTGTTACTTTGCTGTAAATAATAGGATATACAAATGTGAGGCAGCGTATCAGGAAATGTGAGTCTCTCCCAATGACCTTTGACTGTGACATAGCGAGGGAAAAGACACTTTATTTTTAAACAGATGAAGCCTGCGGCAGAACAAAAGCATGTCGTTAGGATTCAAAAAATACGAAAAAGAGTGCCATTTCCATTCTGCATTTGTTTGTCAATATTGTCAAATGTGAATGCAGAAGTACTTCATATTATTCCTAATCATCTGTAATATTTGTAGCCAAAATAGATTTTACTTTTTCATTTTCTACTTCACTCCCCAAAGTAATGTGGAATGTGTTAAGATGTAGACAGGTTAAAAATGACATAGTTTTGGAATAAAATACAATGTAATTGTTTATACAGAATTTTCTACAGAGAGCTGTGAACATAGTAATCAAACAAAATTTTGAATGCTGACTCTGAGCAAAAAGCCCTTTGTAGAGCGGTACAGTGACTATCTCTTTAAGAAATACTTATTTCTGCTCTTTAATTTTAGGTTTACATGTGAACAAGAATAAAGTATTACCACGAAAAGGTACTGTGTAAAAACGGGAAAGGCTGTGATCTCATTTGGACACTCAGTAGCAGCTGTTGTTGCCGGATGAACAGGAAACGTTGATAGGACGTCTCTATGGTAACACAGTGTTGATGCAGACAGGAGCCAGGAAACAAAAGTACCACAGTGGCCCTAGTGAACACTGTGGTGTGCTGTATGTAAAAACAAGAGTGACATTGTGAGCGCGTGTAGTGGGCTAGACACGGATTATCTTCTGCTGTGCAGAAGTTGACGTGTTTTATCAGGCTCACTCTAGACTAAAACATTCCCCAGGAAATTATTTTTTACCTTTCTTTCTTTTTAATTTATCAAAAGAAGCGCTAAAGCTCGGGAAATGTAAGGCTTGATTATTTGCACTCATCTTCAAAGAATGTTATTTTTCTGTTTAATTGTCTTAATGTTTATTGTACATACCTCTTTTTTTTAATATGTATAAAACATACTCCTGTTGCTTTGCTTTAAGTTACTTTCTAAATGATCAGTGTTTCATAAAGCCATAATTACATTTAAGGTAATTTGACTGTGTTATGCTTGCGAAAAGGCTGTGTAAATGCTTTTGTCCCAGAGAACAAGACAGGGCTGTAGCCTCATCTGTTTTTTTCATTACATAAGTATATAACTCAAAGTAATTCAAGTACAGTTGTGTGCACAATTTCACACCACATATTTATATTTGCTAACATTCGTCTGAAGTAGCTGACCAAAGAGGCCTGCTGTGCTTGGTGTTTCAGACAGTATACCTGTACTGCAGTTATCTTTGTATGTGAGTGAGTCCATGCTGAAGTATCTGTGTGGGAGAGGGAGGGGCTTGTGCTGTGCCCCCTCTGTGTCACTGGTTGTGACTGTTTACATATGTGTACATATTTACTCACATGTTTGTGTGTGTGCAGCAGTCAATAAACAGAAGCCTGTGCTTTTGATTAAACCTGCACTGGAACTGTCGTCTCTTTTGTGCACGCATGCACACACACACACACACACACACAGGTGCAGTATGTTACAACAAGTGTAGATTTCTTGGTGAGGAAAAAAAATCATGTTGTTAAGGTAAATGTCAGTTTTTATGCAGCTTCAATGAAAAAGTGGGACATTCTCTACATGAGTGGGACAGGGGTCTAAATAGCTGCAGCACAAACAAAAGAGGGACAAGGATTATTCCTTTTCTACATTTTCTTTTTAGTTCTAACACTGAAATGAAATAACCTCAGACCCTTAGCCTGGGACGACAGACCCCGCCCTGTTCACTCACCTGAAGAGCAGTAGTGTGGTGGCACTTTATCAGCACTGGATGAAGTACTCAATGTTATTACTTAAGTAAAAGTACAGATACAGAGGTAAAAAGTTACTCAAGTAAAAGTATCACATGCAAAAATCTACTTAAGTAAAAGTATTTAAGTAACTGTTTCAAAAATGTAAAACTTAAAAGTATTTCACACAAGTATTCTTCATTTGTGTTAAATGTAGCAATAATTGATTTCTTATTTATTTTTCTTATGAATTTTATGTATTTATTTTTTGTTTTGCTCAAAGCCGAAGCTTGAATTCAAAAACTTTAGTCAGAATATTACCACAAACATGACAAAAATAACTCCTCAAATCATATGACAAGTACTTTGTCCTTTTTGTTCCAGTTCAAAAATGTAGTGGAGTAGAAAGTACAGATACTGCTCTTAAATAGTAGTGAAGTAAAAGTAAAATGTGCTTAAGTAAAGTACAGATCCCTAAAAGTTCTACTTAAGTACAGTACTTTACTGCTTGTACTTTGTTACCTTCCACATTCAAGTAGGTTATTTTCTGTCTTTTCATAGAAGCATTGAAAATCCCTGACAGTGTTGACACAGATGTGTGTTTGACCTGAGCATGAACACATCTAATGTGTGTTAAATGAGGCAGGTTAGACAGTTTCATTGAAGAAAACCCCAGGAGGTCCCAGTGTTTGAGTGAGTCTGGAGGTAATCTAAAGTTAATCTAAAGGTAATCTAAAGGTAATCTGACGGGAGGCTGCTTCATATTGTAGTGAATTTGCTCATCATGACTCATCTAGGTGCGATTTCATTTTTTTACCAAACAAGGAGAAGAATGACGCTGTGGCAAACTTACACCATGTTTTATAGTTTGTCCTTATTTCCTCAATAGCCTCGAGTGCGGAGAGAAGTCTTTTAGGTTGCTTATAAATTCCTGGTTGAGGTAATTGTTTATGAGGTCTTAAGAGGTTTGGCTTGGTGCACAGACTTCTCCCTCTCCTCTCTCCTCTCTTCTTTCCTCTCTCTTCTCTCTGTGTCTTTTAAAGCAGCGCAGTCGCTCCAGCGCGCGCTTCAAAGCTTCAGGAGGAGACGCACAGTGCGCACAGACACATCTGCTCCAAGAGGTGAGTCCAGCTACGGAATCCTGCAAGACACAATGCGAAAAGAGCTTTAAATGTGCTTTATACTTTATACTTTATACTTTATACTTTATACTCTATACTCTATACTTTATACTTTATACTTTATACTTTATACTTTATACTCTATACTCTATACTTTATACTTTATACTTTATACTTTATACTTTATACTTTATACTTTATACTCTATACTTTATACTTTATACTTTATACTCTATACTTTATACTTTATACTTTATACTTTATACTTTATACTTTATACTTTATACTCTATACTTTATACTTTATACTTTATACTTTATACTCTATACTTTATACTCTATACTCTATACTTTATACTTTATACTTTATACTTTATTTGCTTTATACTTTATACTTTATACTTTATACTTTATACTTTATACTTTATACTCTATACTTTATACTTTATACTTTATATGCTTTATACTTTATACTTTATACTCTATACTTTATACTTTATACTTTATATGCTTTATACTTTATACTTTATACTTTATATGCTTTATACTTTATACTTTATACTCTATACTTTATATTTTATACTTTATACTCTATGCTTTATACTTTATACTCTATACTTTATACTTTATACTTTATACTTTATATGCTTTATACTTTATATTATATTTCAAACATTCTGAGTTTCTGGGTAGATTAGTATGGAACAAAGTCAAAATCACATGAAACAATCATATTTTAGTCATAACTTAAAGGTGAAATGTGCAACTTTTCAAGTGGAGGGTGTGTCACCTACTTGTCTCCTTTTAGCTTTGCCTGGAATGTTCAGTAGGAGACACTACGCCTTTGGATATCAGGCATTTTATGTGATTATAGGTGTTTTTATTAAAGAAAAAAAACAAAAACAAAACATATACAAATATTGTGAGCAGGGTCGCCTCTCCACAGATCTGAGCTGTAACTTGACCTACTATTTTTCTTCATGGAGATGAAGTTTAATGCCAGATTGTGACACTTTCCAGGTAAAGCTCTAAAGAGACAAGTAGGTACAGCCTAGTTCTAACCACAACTGTCTGCCACATTCAGATGAGACAATATTAGATTACTTTAGCTGAAGCTGAAGCTGAAGCTGTGCGTGCGTGTGTGTGGGGGTGTGTGTGTGTGCTAATCATTAATTGTATGCCATAATGTAAGCCCTATTTTTTTTTGTACAGTAGTCCTAGTTACAAAACACTGCAGGATATGACCTCATGCAGTTGATGTCACTCTCAAACAGAAGCAAACATATCATTTATCGCTTCAGGGATAAACCAGAAACTGGAGAGACAGTACAAGAGGCAACATAATGAGAGGATCAAGTACTGCACTTAAGTACAATCTTTATGTATCTGTACTGTACTTAAGTACATTTTACAGTGGGTACTTTTATCCACTGTAATACTTTTACTTTACTACATTTGAGAGCAGTATCTGTACTTTCTACTGCACTACATTTTTGACAGGACTAAAAAGTAAAAAAATACTTTTCATATAATTTGACGGGTTATTTTTACCATGTTCATGGAAATATCCTGACTAAAGTTTTTGAGTTCAGGCTTCGGCTTTGAGCAAAACAAAAATAAACGTGCAAAAATATGAGACATTGATTCGTATTTTTAGTGTTAAACAAAATATATTTCATTTTTAAATCTTTATAACTACATTTAAGACTTTAATCATTTTTCTTTTGTGTGAAATACTTTTACCTTTTACCCTTAAAGTACAACAAGTACTTAAATACTTTTATTTAACTAGATTTTTTTTCATGTGATACTTTTACTTTTACTTGAGTAACTTTTTAGCTCTGTATCTGTACTTTTAATTAAGTAACAAAATTGAGTAGATTAGATTAGCCTTTATTGTACTTCATCCAAAACTGATGAATTCTGATCAGAAAGTTTTAAAAAGTATTTGGACAGGACAAGATGGTGGTCACTTTCAGTTCAGGAAAAAGGTTCACTCCATAGTTTTAGTTTAGTTTTTTTTTTTTTTTTTCTTTTTTAAGTACCTTAAAACAGCATCATTAGAGATTACAGGGATGTCACAATATGACATTATATATGTCATAATATGACATTATATATGTCACAATATGACATTATATATGTCATAATATGACATTATATATGTCATAATATGACATTATATATGTCACAATATGACATTATATATGTCATAATATGACATTATATATGTCATAATATGACATTATATATGTCACAATATGACATTATATATGTCATAATATGACATTATATATGTCACAATATGACATTATATATGTCATAATATGACATTATATATGTCATAATATGACATTATATATGTCATAATATGACATTATATATGTCACAATATGACATTATATATGTCATAATATGACATTATATATGTCACAATATGACATTTTACTGTTACATAAACATCATGATTAAATCATTATTCACAGTTACTGGCAGCACAGAAGCAGTGAACTCCTTACTTCACATTCATTCTCCTTGTCTAACACATGACCACTCCTCTAGAAGCTCTGAAGCTCTGAAATAAAGAGAAATAAACAGCCAAATAAAACAACATTCACATTCAGGTCTGAATTAAAAGTTGAAAGTTGAAACCAAATAACCACATAATCTTGATCTGCCCTTTATGAAGTACAGGTTCTGTGATCCGCAGCATTTGGGGTTAAACTGTTCACCTTTAAAACACATCTGCTTGTGTACACGATCTCCTCCCTTCTCCGTGGACCAGGGCCAAGCCAAAACCATGAGGTCACCATGGAAACCTGGAGATTGTGGTCATCTGTCTAGCCAAACAATGACATCACTAGCACCCTGTAAAATCCCTTGACAATGCAATAAGTCACTTCACACAATAATAGATTACTTGTATGTCTTGGGAATGTTGTATTTCGTAAGTAGGTTTTGTGTCAGTTTGTTTCTCGTGGGAGTGTGGTGCCAGCTGACAGTTTGAACATGTCTTTTATCCTCCTAAATGGAGCGACGCGACAAAGGGAGAGGGGAATGGTGGAGATGAGTGAGCTGAAGAAACACATGTGATTTCCGAGGCCCAGCGGACGCCTCCTAAATAGGCAATGTGGCTTGATAGCACAAGTGGGGAGCGAGATGTTAAAAGCTGGATTCACTCAAACTTGGGTTAAATGGATTCTGGTCCACATACTTACAACAATCCACTAGGGCTGAGCGGGTCGGGAAAAATATCGAATTAGAGAGTTTTCTGATGAGTATAGCAATTGTTTTTTTTAATCCAACTTTTTCTGTTCAGATACTGATGTCAATACTTTGGCTTTAAGTGTCTGCCGATGTTCGATATCAACCGATACTAGGGACTGAAAATACAATTAATTTAATTTAAACACAATCAGCGTATGGTAAAAATGATCCAAACGTGTTTTATAACTGTTATGTCAGTGTGTGCGTACACCGGTGTGTGAATGGGTGAGTGTTTCCTTGATGTTAAGTACTTTGAGTGCCGTGAAGGTAGAAAAGTGTTGTATAAAAAAGTACCATTTAAATCAGGCATGCCCAAACTGTGGCCCGGGGGCCAAATGTGGCCCTGACATCAATTTTCCTTGGTCATCAAGTTTCTAGGTGAATTGGCCCGTATTACTTTAAACAATACTTTTCCTGAAAATCTACTTTAACAAGCCTATGTCAAGTATATAATGTGTCCCACTGAGGATGTGAGCATGAATAAAGGTCTAGTGGTTCAGTCTAACTTGTAATAACAACGCAGATTTGAAGTATTCACCGTATTCGCGACCTGTCTATGTCCCTCAATCGGCTCTTAGCTTTGTCTGTGTTTTTATATGTGGCCCTTAATGAGAAAAGTTTGGACACGCCTGATTTAAAGTAACTCCAGAACAGCTGGTCTGCGTAATCCCCCACTCATCCAGGTATGAGCCATGGCAAAAGAAACATTTTATTCTGTCAATGGGACAAAAAGCTCATCCAAGGAGATCTTAAAATTCCAACACTGGCCGGTAAATCGTCTTATTACAATGATTATTTAAATATAGATAGAACAAAATGGGATATCGGCTGAACTGATGTCTTGGAAGCCGATATCTGATCCACCAAATGTTCAATGTTTTAATGATAGATTTTGTTCAAATTCACATTTTAAACAGTTGTATTGACAAAAAAATGTGTAATATGAATTTACAAACCAAGAAAAAGCTTTCATTTCAGAACGTGTTTGTAGAGATCTAAGCTACAGGGTTAGCAGCGTAATGCGGAATAAGACAGGAGATTTTACTGTTTGTGGAGGAGATTATGATGAAGCTTAAGTCCAATCAGTCTCAAATTCAAACAGCAGTTTCGTTATGATTGGGATTACATTTGCAGGCCTAGAGTCTACACACCTTTCAGTCCTTGTGCGGCATTGTTTGTGAGTGCCAATCATTGACTTTCATCTGACACGTTTCACTCTATAAATGTATCTGCGCAGCTTTATGACTCATTATCTTGGCCACAGATTAACACAAAGCACTGGTCCCAAGAAAATCCAATCCCCCTAATGATGGGCAGTGTAACGGTGTTGACAGAGCTGCTCTCCTGACCTTTCAGCCCTGTGTTCTGGGCTGGCGGTCACACCCATCCCTGTGTAACTGCCAGATCTCTATCCACAGATCTCCATGTTCAGTCCCAGCATTTCCCCTGGGCGGCTGAGACTGGCAGCTTGTTCCTACACGGATTAATAAGCTCTATTATTTTAGCAGTACTCAGAGACTTCCTGTTTCCACTAAGAGGCGACAGGTGATAGTACATTGTTATGTGTGTACATGGCTGCTGTCTGAATGCGAGCAAACACTGTAAACATGCAGCTTGGTAAAGTACTTTATAAAGTAAAACTGTCACTACTGATAAAATACAGCCCATGCTAGACACATTATATATCATTATTTTGAGTATTCAGAGTATTTAACACGTGTTCACTTTAAAGCGGCACTATGTAACTGTCAGTGGAGGGTCTGTCCCTTGCTTGTCGACATGGAGATATTACTGCTTGTATTGGGTTCATTAAACTTACCTAAACTTGGAGACCATCAGGGGACACCACCAGGCCAATTACAGGTCAGATCTGTGGAGAGGCGAGCCCACACACCATAAGAACTGATGTACTTCAAGGTACATTTGAGCAAAGCAAACACTATTATGAGTGAATGAATGCAAGATGGATTAGTTTAATGTGCGCTTTAACAAACTGACAACACTTGTGTGAAATACTTTAGTTAGAATAAGAAAAAACAATCGATTCAATAGTTTCAGTTGAACAAAATTCGGCACAAATCTTTATTAAAATCACTACATTTGAAGATTTATTAGATTTATCTCAAAATCTGCACGAAATACTTTTACTTTTTACTCTTAAAGTACATTTTTAAACAGTTAGTTAAATACTTTTACTGAAGTAGATTTTTTTCATGTGATACTTTTACTTTTACCGGAGTAACTTTTTATCTCTGTACTTTTACTTAAGTAACAAAATTGAGTACTTCATCTAAAACTGATGAATTCTGATCAGAAAGTTTTTTAAAAGTATTTGGACAGGACAAGATGGTGGTCACTTTCAGTTCAGGAAAAAAAAGTTCACTTCACTAAGTACTTAAAACAGTGTCATTATAGATTTGTCACAATATAAAATGTTATTAAAGAGCAGATGGTGGTGCCCTCTACCAGAAAAGTTACATTACAGTGATCTTTAATCACAAATACAAAACACAAACAGTACTTGTTGCCATTTATGCTACTATTTATAGTCTAAGTAGCACATTATGCTTCAGTAAAACAAAGATGTTCCCGTCAGAATGTTTACAAAAGGTCTGGAGCAGTTTATCAGCTGGAAGCTTTTCCAGTGCCAGCCCACCCGGCCATTACAGCCATTACTTAGAGCTCGTGGGTTTGCAATAATTGTGTGACAGAGTATAACAGGACCAACATAATATGTGCACTAAATCAAACTGTTAATAACCAGATGCCCTTTTCAGCTACAGACAGTGGACGCCTCATCAATTTCTTGCAATTAAAAGTCAACAGATGCTTTTAATATGGTCTGTTCTTAACATTGTCTTATTATTGAAAGAAAAGGCAAAGAAAAGCTCCAAAAAATCCCATTGGATGATTATGTAAGAAATCTTATGAGGTATTTTCAAAAGCCATAGAAAAAATACACTGTTCCACTGAAATAAGTCTGCTTCCTCTAAATCTAAACGACCTGCCTATAGTTTATGTAATGAATATAAAACATACATACCAGCGTAGATAGGCAGAGGAGAGTGGACTACATGATCCAGTGATAACAGCACAGTGTAGTCATTTGTACAGGATCAGAACAATATTATTCACATGATGGTGGTGGGGGTGTCTGTTTCCCCCTGTGGATTTATCATTCTGGTATTTTTACTGCTGATGTTACTGCGGTGGTATTCAACGTGGACTTAATGCACACAGTCCCCCATCCTGTCCACTTTAATGTCATACGTGAAACCTAAAAAGGAGCAGAGAGCTGTGAGGGTAGGGTCACAGAAGGGTATATAGACCACCGCCCGTGTTACGCCTCCAGCTTTTACCCTCTGTGGATGCTACTGTGTTATTCTGCGTATAGACCACCAGACCAAAGCAACCATGACTTTCTACAGACACTCAGGTACCAGCCATTTTGTGTTTTTTATGAGTGAATTATATTGTGTTTTTGAACATTTGGCCTCTGTCATTGTGGCGGTTAGTGCATATATAGTGTTTTTTTTAAAGGTGTTTGATGTTATTGCAAAATTAATGTTGAACTCCCAGCTGGTGTTGGTCAGAAGAACCCAAAAATGACCATATTACAACCACTTCTACTCAAAATCACCTGAACCTGTGCACGTGGACGATAAGATTGAGATTCTGTCTTGTCTAATCGAGGATCAGCTTGGGCCTTTTTAATCCACAGTCCTGTGTTAGCAAAAGTACATGGTTTAGAGCAAGATTTGGACTGTGGAGAATACACAAGGCTATTTTGTGTTAAAATTTTATGTTCGTGAAGTAAACACTGAAAAATAGATTCAGCAATATAAAAATAAGAACAAAAAGTGTGTTTCTAGACTCTACTCCCTACTCGCTAGCTCTGTTCTCTTGATTATCATTATAAAAAGTGGTGGAACGTAACAAAGTACAAGTAGTAAAGTGCAAAGTTTAGGTGTCTGTGCTTAAGTGGATGCTTTTTACTTTTACTTTACATTCGAGAGCAGTATCTGTACTTCCTAACCACTACATTTTGAACAAGATTGAAAAGTAACAGTAGCACGTTATATTTCTTTTATATATAAAGAAAAACAGTTTCAAAAAAATATAAATTCAATAGTTTCAGCTGAACAAAATTCAGCACAAATCTTCATTAAAATCACTACATTTGAAGATTTATTAGATCTCAAAATCGGCACGAAATACTTTTACTTTTTACTCTTTAAGTATATTTTAAAAAAGGTACTTTAATACTTTTCTTAAGTCAATTTTTCAGGTGATACTTGTACTTGAGTTTTTTTTTTTTTTTTTTTTTTTTTTTTTAATCTGGTATCTGTACAAAACTGAATACTTCTTCCACCACTGATTATAACAAACTAATCAACTTTTGTTTTATACCAGGGCTGTGCTTGTCCTATACTGAAATATATAATTTAAATATGGCCTGTGTGTCAAACTGCAAACAGCAAAATAAAAGTCACACACAGTACATGTCATCTTCTCAGCAATATCTTACTGCTGGTACGTGATCCAGAGTCAAATGAGGTCAAGCCCCTCGTTCAGAAGCCCTATTGTACTTCAGCGGTGTACCAAACACAGTGTCACTTTTAGAACAAGCTTCTATAAAAAGTCATTCATCTTAATCCCACCCCTGCTGTTGTTGTTATTATCGCCCCGTTGCCATTAGTTGTCCAGTTGTAGACCAAGTAACTTCGCTGGCTGCTCCGAGTCTTCCCATGGCGCAAATTAATCCCATCTCTTCCATAGCCGTGACTCACCTCCATAACTGGTCCGCCTCTGACCTTTGCATCTTCCAGTTGGACTTCCCGGTGGGGCTAAAGTGGTTTAGTCCTGTCCATAAAGAGCAGAATGTCGGCACATACCACAGCTGTTTGAGCGGGGGGCAGCTGTCATAACAAAAGCTTTACGTACATCTCATCGAACCACAATAGATGCATACTCCCACTGCTCCTCTGCCCATTTACCATTGACTCTGGAAGGTCACTGGACTTTAAATAGAGGCTGCGGGATAATATTGGGTGTGAGGATTGATGGATGGACAAAGTTGGACCAAGTCTGAGTGGGTTATTGTGTGGCCCAGTTTGTATCCCTGATGCACAGCTGCAGATAAGACCTGTGTACAGCTCTCCAAAATAGCAGCGCTTGGAAATAGCTCCCTTATGGTTGTGTTTCTAAAAAAGCACAATTTACTAGAATCTAAACGGTATAAGTATAGAATGTAATTACTCAATGGTGAATTTGATGGCTGTCATATTTCAAATAGGTTGGGACAGAGCCATAAAGGAATTTTTGCTCACACTGTATTCATAGACATAAGCTTCTGAACCTGATTTGAACCATGATATCAGAGTAAAGCAAGTTTAAAAGTGTCACAGAGGGTCAGAGCAACCTAAACAAAACAGCACTCGATTCAAACTGATATGGTTTATCAGAAACATTAATTAATTTTCACATTATTTATTGATTAACTCCAAAAAAAATGATCATTCTAACGACTAATTTCACATATTTGGTTATGTAATATCTGGCTGACCCGTTTGAAAATGTTCCAGTGTGAACATTTTTCAGCCATAACATTGATAAGACGTTAGAGTAGTTCCAGGAAACCACTCAGGCCACTCCAATGGGACCGCAGGAATGTTGATGAATGCGCAAACCAAGGCAATCCACATCGCAGTGTTTAGACGGACTTGTAATAAAGTGAATCTCCAAAATATGTGGACATCATTCTGCGTTGGACAGTGTCGGCAGGTCTGAGGTCTGCTCTTTGTGTGGGGGAATAACACCAGATACAAGTCTATAAATAAGACCTAAGCTTTTCCAGGGAGGGCTTGATAAAAGTCACTCAAGCTGGAAGCGTGCAGACAACAGGCTCAGGAGTGCACTTTACTCCACTCACACATACCTCATCTGTGCAGTATGCTGATGCAGATGATGTATCTTTGTTTTTTCTAAGAGGAAAAATATGTGTTCATGAATTATATTATTTGAGAAAGGGCACTTTTAAACATAGTTAGGGTTACTAGCGTGGAGAGAGTTTTTTCTTAAAACAATTGGTCCTGTTCCTCTGAAATACTGGAAATTTGCTAAACTTTGTAACTCTCAAACCACTATCATCCAACACAAAACTGAAATTGAATTGGACACTGTTTTATATGGTAAATAGTCACATATTTATATAGTGTTTTTACACCTTCAAGGCACTCAAAGCTCTTAAAAATCAAGGAACCACTCACCCACCCACCCACACACCAAAGTACACAGACACTGGGGGCAAGATGGGTTAAGTGTCTTGCCCAAGAACACACTAACAGTTGTCATCTCTGGGAGCTGGAATTGTACCATCAACCTGTGGAGCAATGGATCTGACCGCTCTACCAAAGGATGTTTATGTCAAGAGCAGGATTCGAACCACCAACCTTTGGATCAGTGGAGAAACACTCTACGAACTGAGCTACTGTTGGTTCAGTTTGCGTGTTTTCTTACTGGTTAGGAATTCATTCCCCGCTCCCACAAGTTCATACTGCTGATATGTTCATGGGCAAGACACACTCATCTTGCCCATCATCTTTTTTCTGATGACATTTCCATATTATGTCTGCTGATTTTCATTCATAAATGCAAATCAAACTCTGTTGTTGTACAGGCCCGAGGCACTACGTGAGCGCCACCATGACAGACCGCTTTGACTGCTACTATTGCAGAGACAACCTGCACGGAAAGAAGTATGTGAAGAAGGAGGACAAGCACGTGTGCACCAAGTGTTTTGACAAGCTCTGTGCCAACACCTGCGCTGAGTGCAAACGTGCCATCGGAGCTGACGCCAAGGTCCAGTCACTTACCTCATTTACAGCATTCACCTGCATTTCATTACAAGGAAGAGGGAGTTTCTTACAATGAAAGTATTGTACCTGACTTTTTAGCTGAGTAAGATGCATAATTAGTCTAAAAAGGGGTTTGTAAGCACTTTCATTCCCACTCAATCTGCCTGTCTTGGATCCCCACATCGTTTCTCTGAACTTTGGCCCAGAGCCTGACTTCACACCAGTTTAATTAAGTCAGACTTAGTGGATTTTACTCTTAACATTATATTTCACTTCCAGGAGTTGCACCATAAAAACCGCCACTGGCACGAGGATTGCTTCCGCTGTGCCAAGTGCTACAAGCCCCTGGCCAATGAGCCCTTCTGCGCCCGAGACGATGGCAAGATCATGTGTGGCAAGTGCAGCTCACGGGAGGATGGCAACCGCTGCCAGGGCTGCTACAAGGTGGTCATGCCAGGTAACATGCTGCAGCCATGGATGCTAAGTGGATGAACAGAGTAGATTCCTCTGCTAAATATTATGCTTTTGATGCCACCAGTTAGTACTTAATATAAATGTGTGTTTCAGGATCCCAGAATGTGGAGTACAAGAACAAAGTGTGGCATGAGGAGTGTTTCACTTGTTTTGAATGTAAGCAGCCAATCCGCACGCAGAGCTTCTTGGCTAAAGGAGATGATATCTACTGTGCTCCATGCCATGACAAGAAGTTTGCCAAGAAGTGCTACCACTGCAAGCAGGTACACAGACCAAAACTGCTCACCAGCCAATAAAATCATTTGCCAGTGGATTAGTGGTACAAGAGGACTCTCTGTTTCCACAGCCCATCACCTCTGGAGGCATCAGCTATCAGGACCAGCCCTGGCATTCAGAGTGTTTCAAGTGCAGCACCTGCAGTAAGCCCCTGGCAGGGACTCGCTTCACCTCTCATGACAACCATGTTTACTGTGTCGACTGCTACAAGACAGATGTGGCCAAGAAATGCCATGGTTGCAAGAACCCAATAACAGGTGAGACCAGTGGACGGCTGAAACCACATGTAACTACATAATATTTAATTATATATAATAAAAGTATAATTAGCTTGTATTGTGTCAAATACAAAATCAATATATAAATCTGACCCAATCTAAATACAAAATAAACATTATGGTGATAACAGTGCAACCCGTGAGAAGAGTTAGACCCAGAGATATACAGGTCCTGGAGAGATAAGAGGCTGCGGAGAGGGGAAGAGGGGCAGGGGGTTGAGCACCAGGACACCAGCCGGTCACTTCCCTTTTGCAGGCAGACTCATGCCGTCCAAAATGTGTTGAAAATAGCAGAGGAGAGAGTACACACCACTGTGGAGCTCCTGTGCTAATCATCCAAGTGTCCAAGACAACTATTTTGCAATTATAAAAAAGCTGGGAAAATCAATATCAGAGCATCTTCAAAACCGTAGATCTTGTCCATTCCCATTCTACATAGTTTACATCTGTCTCAACACAAGACAAGTGTGTTTATAAAATAACTGTGTTAACAATACTGTTTTAAAATGTAGGTTTCGGCCATGGCACAAACGTGGTCAACTATGAGGGCTACGCCTGGCATGAGCACTGCTTCAACTGCAAGAAGTGCTGCCTTTCTCTGGCCAATAAGCGCTTTGTCATCAACGGCGACCACATCTACTGTCCCGACTGTGCAAAGAAACTGTAAATCTGACCATAGCCCTGATCATGCAGATGGCAATGGTAGTCTTGCTTTATTAAATGTAGACTGGCATATTTAGACAGAACTCAGTAGCTTGAAGCATATGTATACATTATGTAAATAGAATATTTTGCAGTGTATTAATTTTGTCTATCCAGATTGCAAATGAAACCAAAGCTAGAGAGCAGATGCTATGCTACAGCAATTTAAGCATGCCAGCTATAAAGAATCACTGCCTCTGAATGTTACCATGCCGTAAAGGATTAAATCAAATGTTCAGATGTTTCTCTCCAAAAATAAAGAAATGGCAAAGTACTAATTTGTAAGTCTTTATTGTTAACAGTTCCAATGTTTTCAATAACATATTTACAGTACAAATTAACCTCTGAACAGACAGGGCGGGGTATGGAGACTCAAAGGTGCCCTCCTTGAGTGGACTGATTGTCGAGGCTGAGGTGAAGACAAATTTTTTGTTAACTATATTATATTAAAAATAATCTTAAGACACAGTTCTTGTGTAATATTGAGAGAAAGGAGTCATAGCATTTATGAGTATAGGTCCCTAATAAGCAGCAGGCTGGGAGTATATACAATATCTGTTCAAGCAGCATTTTAGAGTGTCTCCGGGAACAACCTTAAGAAGGGCTTGGGAAAAACAATGGTGCAAGTTCATGTTTCAGTTTTAATTTTAAATAGAAATTGAAACGGGCTGGTATAAGGACACAGTTGTTTTGGGGTTTTTTTTAACTAAAGACATCCTACTGAACATTCTCTCAGCTCATTTTTCAAGGCTAAAATCTTAAGTCAGAAAAGCGGCGCAAAAGGCAGAAATCTAGGTCCACACCTATCAAGTGTTACCAGTAGCCCTGCTATAACAAGCAAACATTTTCACAACAACTGGGGGTATATGGCTGACAAAAGTTTCCTGAATGCCCCAACACAGGGCCTTAGTCCAGAGCTACCTTACCTTCTGACATAAACTTTCCACAACTTCACATGTCTAATCCTTCCATTACCAATACGGCTCCATGGGCCTAATACTGACTATACACAATTCAATAACATTTAAATATGTAGACTTGCATTTCCATATACCATCGGCCTCCATCTGTTATATTTTAAATGGCTGAAATGCATTTTACTAGTAGCAGCTAAAGAACTGGTATTTCTTGAGTATAACACACACACAACCTGATGATGTGTCATTTTGTCTGGACACTGTTATTAAGCGTCCAGCTTTGTAACAATGTGAAACTAGTGGACCTCACCTAAAGAGGAAATTGTGCTTTATAGCTTTAAAATGTTCACTTTAAACAAGCGGAAATTCAGTTCTATAAAATGTACAGTGATTCGGTTAGTAAACATACGTCTATACAAACACATAAAACCTAAAAGGACCATAAGCCCTACTGAAAACTTCACTGACCAAACACCTTCACTGAGCTTTCTATAGTCACTGGTTTGTAACAGTTGTGCTGCTGGAGCCTCTGGTGGCCAAAAGAGGAATCACAAGAAAAAATTCTGGAAAGCTATGAATTGTGAGTGAATAGTGGGTCTGCTCTAAGCAGATGGTACAGTGTGGTGCATATGAAGCTTAAACAACCCAAACAATAGAATAATGAACACGTTTAAATATTGGAAAATGAAAAAACAATAAGGCCATATGTCTGGTTGCTGCAGAAAACAGCTGGTCAAGTAATTCACAGATCACATGCTAAACTGGGGAGGGCTGCAGCCCACCTTCACTCAGGTTACAGTACATTTATCAAACCTTCTAGTTTATATTGCCCCAGTACACAAATGATAAATGTGTATTCTATAATGGTATTAAACAAATGAAATAACTATAATTACAAATACAGCAAAATTAATAAGTTACATTAATGTACCCCGACAAAGAAAATTATTATAAAATATAATTAAACTTGGACATCACATAGAAAAGGAATTTAGTCCTTCTGAACCAAACAGTGGAAAAAGGATGAGACTTGGAGCCTGAAACTTGGTCTCTTTCATTTAAATGGAATTTCCCTGAAGTGTTTGTACAGATACTGACAGAGCTTTCCTCCACATTTTGGGTCCACATTTAGCACATGTGGCAATCTGTGTTTCTCCTTGAACTCATGTGGGTTAGACATGGAGCCAGAGGAAGCTGCTATCAACTGGCAAAGGATTTCATTTACATATTTTGAGGGAGTACATCTGGATGAGGGTCAAATACAGTATCTATGAAAAATGATCTAAATTACAGTTAGTTGGTGCAGGAGAGAGGTGGACACTCACTTGACAGTGCTTCAATGGGCTGATTAGAAGAATGAATTGTGTTTACAGGAGTAGTTTTGTCTTCAAATATAACCCTGTTCCCATCAGGGGTCCCACCACAGTCCAGTAAAACCTGATTACAGTCCTGATTACAGTCCTCTGCATCCATGAGGGGACGGCTGTTGTGACCATTAAGGTCAATGAGGCCCTCGAAGCTCCATTGGTTAGACTTTCCATTGAGACCGGAGATGACCATAGCTGAGTTCTGCTCGTTCACAAATTCTGAGCCTTCCACAACACGTGTGTTGGGCAAAAGGCTGGAGGAGAAGAGAGTAAATAACAAATTTTTAATTCACAATGAATTTGTTCTGATTGTACACAAAAAAAACAAACAATGCTCCGATGATGAATAGCGTCAATAGTAATTGCCAAAAATGACAAGTCAACAACCAAAATTTTAATGTTCACATTTTAAATGCATTAGTAGGACTGTCATACTGATGTCATACCCTTCAGGTGGAAGCTCCTCTGTGCTCAGACCGTTGCTATTCTCCTTGTCTTCTGTCTCTGGGCTTCCATTCACGCTGCACACAGGTTCTTCAGGTGTGGGCTCTCCAGAAGACAAGTCACACACCACTTTTTCATCTTCTGCTAAAGCCTCACTGGTGTCTGCTATACCACAAAAAACATAATCATTTATAATAGTGTATGTGCTCAGTTAATATATACACCTTAACCTACCATTAGATTCACAGTCCTGGTCCTGGTCTTGGTCCTGGTCCAGATCCTGGTCTTGGACTTCTACATCTTCTACATCTCCATTTATGTCTTTATCTTCATCTTTCTACAGTGACGAAGGACGATGTTAAACCGAGCCCTCAAATTACTTACAAACATACTTGTAACAAGCATTTTACGAGTATACCAAGCACTTTAAAAAAAATATTTTGTGATAACACTGAACACTTCATACAAAAACTGAATAAAGTGGACTAACCTTAGAGTCGCTCTGATCTCCTTTCCTAGTCCTCTTCATTATTTCTTCAATCCTCTGGGGAAACACATCAGCATGTTTAGAGATCTGAAGCTGTGACAAAGTGCTCTTACTGTTACTTCATGTTACTTCATACCTTCTTCCTTTCCATGCGCTCCTGCTGGTTTTGTTGCATGACGCGCTCCCTCTCCTCTTGAACTCTCTTGGCATCCTCCAGGGCCCGGGCCTCTGCCTCCTCCTTCTCTTTCTGGAGCTCGGCCTGTCTCTGTGCTTCCTCTGCAGCCGCCCTCACTCTCTCTTCTTCAGCCTGACGAGCCTCTTCCTCCTCTCTGATCCTCCGCTCTTCCGCAAGCAGCTTCTCCTCCTCAAGGCGTTTCAGTCGGGCCTCCTCTGCTAATCGCTTCTCTTCTTCTAATCTGACTCTGAGAAAAAAAAAAGGAAAATGTTTGTAGCTGTGTGCGTGTGTAGTTACAAATTGATATTAAAGAATATATGGATTTAACTTAGTTTACCTCTCCTCTTCCTCCCTCTGTATCCTCAGCTGCTCCTCCTTCTCCTTCTGCTCCCGCATTAGCCTGCGGTTCTCGGCCAAGATCTTGGCAGCTTCAGCTGCAGAGTTAGTGCCTGTTGCACCTTTTGTGTCTATAGTTAAAAAACAAAACAAAAAAATGTTTAGCATGTTTAAAATGGAAGACTGAAACCTGGAGGGTTTAATTACAAAGTCACAACATTTTGTAACATGTGTTGCTGGTTTATTATGAGAACTTAAGGTCAGGGCCCTGTACTACAAAGACGGACTGGAGAGTTAGTGAGGCAACCCTGTTTTACTGGTACTGCGAAAACTGGATCACTTTCTGTCAAAGTAGATCTCTATGGTAAAATGCCCAGAAAGAAAACATATCCAGAATAAGTTAAACTACCTAGTACAGGGCCCTGGGTGTACAAATGAAGTCACAATCACTTGCAAAGCACCACTCTGACCAGATGGTGGCACATGTGGGAGCTCTTAAGTCTGAAACAGGAAGTATCTGTGCAGATGGGGGTTAATAGGCCTCCTGCTCCTTTGAGATTTACGGCAAACTGAGCTGTGCCACCTCACTCCCTCTTGTGTGCTCGGGGAATGAAAACAAACAGTATTTCAACTCCTGTTGTGGAATCAACACCGTTTTAAATTGTACCTGTATACATCTTAAATGACAATGTATTCCAACTCACAAACATGTTGTTGGTTATCAGCATTTTTTTTTATCTGAATAGACATACTTTCCACTAATGCTACTAAACTATGTAAGTATAAAAGGGGTTATTCAGAAGCACAGTTCTTCGCTTACCATCTTTCTCCTTGGCTTTGCTGGATTCTGGGGATGGGGCAGCCACAGGTTGTACAGGGCACAAATCCTTAGATTTTGAATCTCTTTTTCTCAGGGTGGGGGGCCCTGTTGGAGTGAGAGCTGGTTTCTGGATGGGTGGAGGTTTGGACGTTGTGGGCTGAGGAGATGGAGGACGCTGCTTCAGTGCACCAGGTGAAGAGGGTCGTGTTTTTGAATTTTGCCTAGAAAAAAACAAAAACAAAACAAAAAAATATAAATATATAAAATATATATAAAATATATAAAATATATATAAAATATATATAAAATATATATAAAATATATATATATATATAAAATATATATATATATATATATATATATATATAATATATATATATATATATATAAAATATATATATATTTTTTATATATATTTATATATATATATTTTTATATATATATAAATATATATAAAAAATATATATATATATATATAAATAAAATATATATATATATATATATATATATATATATAAATATATATAAATAAACTCAATAATTGATTATTGAGTAAACTCAATAATCAAATTTGATATATTTTCAGTGTCAAGTGTTTTACTAACTTAGCTGCTCCTGGGGAGGGGGTTCTCATTGGAGCTGGACTGGGGGCAGGGGATGGAGAGCGATTTCGTGTGGAATTAGACGGGGAGGCTGGACGCTGTGCTCCAGTCGGCCTGTTCTTCTATAGTTTGACAGATGCAGGGGTTAGAAAATGTAAATACAAAGTTCAACATGTAATTTAATGTTATTTACAAAGAATAAAGTACATTTTCACTCTAATCCTAAACTATAAAAACGTGGTGAATGCATTCTTTACTCCATGCCATCCAAATACTCAGCCAGTACCAACATATCAACAAGTTTGTTGTTGTTAATGACATGGCAAAGAGTGTACGACCAGCAATAGCACAATGTGAGGATGATATAGGTCATAGGTCTTTAACATTAGGCCCTTGGGTCAGGGTTGGGTCTGCTTTGCATAGTCCGTCTCTGTAATCAGGCCACTGTGATGCCTTTGTCTCATGTGATCACAATGTGAGCCTTCTCTGCTGCACAGGAGGAGGACTGGAGCCAGTCACCACAGGCTACCCAGTAACAACCCAATGATGGCTGTGGTGTTGTCAGGAGTCTACAATAACCCAGTAAACTTCAGATTCACATAAATGAAAGCTTTATCAAACCCTTCTCTCCAGATATTTCCCTATAGTTAGCATCCTGCATACACTTGCATACAAATGGAGCGGTGCATGAATTAGTAGCAATTTTGGACAATTTTGTTGGAAAACATACATTTTCTGGGATGCATTTTGCTATTGATCACAAAATAGGAAAATCTTTCAAAAAGAACCAGAGTACTGAACCAGACTGAACCAAATGTGTGCTAGTACCATTGAAGAATCAAGGGCTCCATCGGCGGACACAGAAGTGCTCATTCCACTCTTGTGTCGGTCACTGCTGCGGCTCCGGACGGGCCCGCGCGGTGGGTGCAGTGGGCTGGCAGAGGCTGAGCGAGGACACAGGTGACACTCTGGTAAAGGACAAGTCATCGCACAGCCAGGGTAGGGGAGGGAGGGGGCAAATTGTGGACAGCAAAGCAGCAGAGAGCGAGTAAAAGGGGAATGCACAGGGAGGAGCCAGAGACAGAGGGATATAAAAGAGTTTACAGGATAATGGAAAGTGGCAGGAAAGTTCATTTTTTGGGGATAAGAGCACAAAAAGAAAGCCATTTGTTAGATAGAGCATGATAAGCAGGCAGCAGGTTTAAATGGGTCTGATTGAGCTGAGCAAAAATCACACATGTAAAATCTCCAAACGCAGATCCCAAAGCTTCTAGGCACATGAAGAAGACAACACAACCTTCAGTTCAGGAGCTACACAGAAAACACACATTTACACACAAATGCAGATTAGTCCACTCTGAGTCATCAACTTAAATGATAAATTCTTATTTCAATAGAACAAATAGAACTTTCTATTCTTATGACAGAGGCAACAGGTTTCTAGGTAAAAGAGGATTGTAATGCAAATGGATCCCTTACTGTATAAAAACAATAGGCAACAGTTCTCTTGTAGCCAAAGGGCAGCATGAGCAGTAAGACGGTGAATCACTGTTGTCTCCAGGCTAAAAGCCTGCTGTGTCAGATTGAGAGATTAGCCCTGATAATCCTTAACCTGGAGAACTGTCCCTGTCCTGGTCCCAAGTACTTTCTGGATCATTTAGGTATTTAGACAGCAGCTGTCAACAGTCAAAGAAATGATACGAGCAGAAGTCATACACAAGTCAAAATGTCCCCATGAACAGGAATGCTCCTTTACAGTGACAAAAAAGTGACCTACAGAGGACAAATCAAGTATGTTTTATCAATGACTATTGCCAATTTAAAATATATATATTTTAAAAGTCTGCCTAACGCTACCAAGAAACAATGTAAGTGTGTACCATTATCTATGAAATAATTCTGATGTACCAGAGTCCCACAGCTAAGCAGCTTAAGACAAATCTTTCAGGACAGTCAGCCTCCTCAGGTACTGCAGGCTACAGGCTACCTGACTCTACTACAGTGTACAGTTATGTCCAGTCACAGAGTGCATGTGAGCTGAAGGGCAGATGTGTCTGCACCGACTGACCATGCAGCCTCACATGACACTAGTTTAGAGCAAATGACTAGCATGTGTACTACACACAAACAAGAACAAGAGCCCTGCACTAAAGAGGTACTTCTATCACAATGTTTCAACTGTGCCAGAAAGCAGAAGGGTCTGCAGAGGAGCAATACATTAAAAAAAGGATTGCTCTAGTTAGAACTATAAACATTCTGTCAAACACGAGTCTGTGCCATCCTCCCTCCTATGTCTATGTAGATGTTACCTGGAGAATCTGTTCCTTCAGCGGACAGGGCAGCAGCACTCTTGCTCCTAGCTAGTGAGGCCTGGGTGGGTGTGAGCAGGCGACTAAGAAGCCCTTCATCCACAGGGCTGGCCGGTGGCCTGCGAGCTACACGGCCAAGAAATAACCCCCCAAACAAGAGAGATAGAAAAGACCCAGAAGAAAAAGTGGGGTAAAGGAGGAGAAGACAAGGGAAACACAAGTGTGTTAACTTTGAAAAGGTCACCATGTGATTTAACATAGATTCAGATTCAGCATCTAGAAGTTAAAATAGTCTTACATGGGTCCACATCAACATGTCTTTGCTGTAACCCAAGACTCAAGAGCGGGGAAAGGACACCATGGAAGAGTATCTAGTTTCAAAGCTGAGTATATTAAAAGTAGTATTACAGAGCTGAATTAGATAATCAGGTCAAATCAATGGGCCCTTTAGTTGTAGAGTTGTACCGACAACTGAGGGGGAGAGACATTCATGAACATCAAAGAGACAATACACCATTTTACAGGGGAGAAGCAGACCAAAGGTGTACGCCAGATAATGGTGCACTTTGTAAAATAAAGTAAGTTTATCGAGGAATGTAGAAATTATAGTGTTCTGCTGAATGCTGCCACAGACAAGAAAAAAATACAGCTGTGTATTTTTTTTTTTTTTTTTTTACAACACTCAAGCTTTCTAAATTGTACACTCCACTAAAGGGCAGGTCTAAGTGGGTTTTGAGATGCCTTAAATTAGCAGTTACGCTGCTGTTGCTGTATTTACCTGATTTCATCACATAAAACACATTTAGCATTTGACAAAACGATACATTGAACATTGAGATGATAGAAAGGCGTTGCTGTTAGTTCTGAAAGAGTGAATGTTAAATGGTTGTGATTAGAGATGCCGCAATAATGGTATCAGGACCGATCCAGAAAGATTTACCACATCAATTTTAAATTGTCTGCGCAATATTGTTTTCACTATTGTTTCCATATATATGTGTTAAATAATTAAATCATCATGTTCATTTGGTTTTAATGAATGTTTCAACACTGGTATTGATCAGCATTGATATCAGGACTGAAAAAGCTGGATCGGTGCATCTCTAGTTGTGATGCAGAGTGATGACAGCTAATGTCTGAAAAGAAGAAAACCATCAGTGTCATGTGACAAAAGACACCATGCTGTGTTAGGAGACATTGCAACGCAGGACTGAGGATAAAATACATGTTAGAAAGCACATCAACTTGCACAATTATTTAGGAAAGTGACAAGAGACAAGATGAAGGATATTTGAAATGAAAAGAAATCTGAAGAGTAAGATGTCTCCATGAGACCAAAAGGTGTTGAGAAAATGTGGATTAACCCCGCCAAGCTCATGAGCAAATGCATGCTAGTCTTAAACGTAGAAAGGCAAAAAGGTTGATTGTTCATGCCAGCCACCTTGATCATCCGTTGTTCCCTTATCAGGTTTGGCAGGGCTTTGTGGTCTGGCCACACTTACTCGAGTAAGGGAGGAGCTTCTCATCTTCATTGAACGGCCTACACACATGACACTGTTATGGCTAAACAAGTCAAACCCGGTTACATATCGACCTATATCAAGAGGTTAATAATTCAATTCAAAACTGATAAAACGTTTTGTAAATTTATAGTCTGAACTGATTTGTTAGACCGTGCTATAGACTAGCATATGCTAGACTATATGTTATTGTTAGTGTTAAAAAAGTGGTTTCTTTTGCACCTGTCTGCTCCACCTTAGGTTTTTTGATGTCCTCCTTGGTGACCTGTGCAGCATTACGGTTGCTAGGCAACCGGTTACAAGATGAACTTCTGGCTTTAAAACCTGAGACACAATGACGAAACACTGCAATCAAATTTGGCACACAAGTACAAACAATATGGCTATCACTGGATTACCAACTGGTTGTAATCCGAAATGGAAATCTGACTTAAGTCAGACCCAGCCTTTTACTAAGGCTGCGTTGCACCAACAATGTAACATCAAAATCTTTAAAATGATCCTTGTTAATGTATCCCAGCCTAACAATTGATAACACTGAAAGGGTTAAACACAACTGTGGAGAAAAAGGAATAGAAAGGGAGAGGAAGGACAACACAAAGCTGAGGAGGACTTACTCTTATCAGGGGATTTGCCAAGGGCGGAGGAGGAGGAGGAGAGGCGTTTGTTGATACCAGCCTCGGACAACTGCTTCAGGTTGGTGGTGGATGTGGAACGCTTGTCCACTGTGAGGGAGGAGGAGGAGGAGAGACAAACAAGGGAGGGAGGGTTTATACTGGAGGTTGGGTGATAGAGAGCCATTTGGGTGCACAAACAATAGGGACCCAGTTCAAGAATGAACACAAAACCCTATAGCTCAACAAACCGGTGTGCTCCCAACAATGTGCTTAGATAAAAGACAATTAAAGTGGCAATGTATCATGTTTTCTTTCAGAAACTTCTTGTATTAAGAGTTAGTAAAAACAAATATCAGAGCACTGACATGTCACATGCTTCTCGATCACATCAGGCTCCTGCCAACAACACAAAACCAACATCACACCAAAACCAACACTACTAACAACATATCCAGCATACTAATAAGGTTTGCCCTGGCCAAAGCTCATGCTGCAGAGAAACACTGTTAGTGAAAATAGTCTGGTGAGTGTTGGGATAAGTGAGGAAACTGTAGTAGTCTAAGTGCCCGTGCCAGTCCAAACTATCAAAATAAAACCTTGTCGACTCCGCGGGGGTTTTTCTGGAGAGGCGGAGGAGATTACTATAGTTACTGGAGATGAGGCGCTGGCATCAGAGTCTCCTGTAGGGACACAAATCTCTCAGGGATGAACGCTACAATACAAGGCAATTACATGTACGTGATGCACAACCTCCACTGAAAGAAGTGGTAAAAACAGATATATAGAAGTAATACTGTTAATTATAGAATGATCCACTAATTAAGTCCTATAATTGAAAACATTTTGTCCAAATAACCAAATAGGAAATCATATTAATAGGTTGTGTTCACTTTCTAAAATGTGACGTAATAAGAATTTAAGATGGAGAGCAAGTTCCAATAAAGTCCAGAGACGATTCATACATTGTGCCAGTTTTTCAGATGGAAAGGCCCAGTAATTACAGTGACACTAACCACAAATCAGGACAAAACCTCAGCATTTTGTCTTCTGACCTGTCTTACATCTCAATTTGAAACAATGGGGAGTATAAATAATAATACTAAATAATCTTTATAAAAAATGTCAGTTCAAGTTCAAGTCCTCGTTGTCCCATGTGTGTCTTCAAAGCACTTGCCTGCTCGTCCATCTGAGTCCTGCCCTCCCCAGGACCATCTATTCTGTCTCTGATCCACTCTTTGGCTCCGCTCTAGTGTCCTCAGCATCACTGCTTTATAGTGTTCCTGGGAACCACAGACAATTTCATTTGCTCAAAGTATGAAAAATAAATAAATAAAGATAAACTATTTGTTAGGTCCACGTGAGCTATGAGTACCTTTTCCTCTTCCTGTTTCTGCTTCCTCTTCTCTTCCGCGGCCAGTCGCTTCTGCTCTTCTTTCTTCCGTTGTTCCTCCACTTTTTTCTGCCGTTCTTCCATTTGACGTTCCACTTGTATCTTAGCTTTTCGCTCCCGCTCCATAATCTGGGACTCTCGTAGAGCTTTTTAAAGATGGGGAATAAGAGTGTGTTACTCTTTGTGCAAAAGAACTAAGCATTTACTTTAGATCTAGTTCAGTGATTCCCAAACAGTGGCACATGTACCGCCAGGTGTATGCAGAATGAACTATAGGGTACGCACAGGGAGTTTGGAAGAAAAAAAAAAAGTTTGCCATCAGTCGGGTGTATGCGTGTACATGGCTGCATTAAGTTTGGGAACCACTGATCTAGTCCACTTTCTTAAATGGAACACAAGTTGTATATGCTTACCTTGTTGTTTATCTGCTTCCTCTCTTCTCTCTCTTGCTACTCTCAGTTTGTCGTCTATTCTTAATGTGGCACCGTCAATAACTGAACAAGTACAGACAAATAAAGGAGCATTTGGACACTGACAGTGACAGTGTGTGTTGTATTGCTGCGTCAGCACGTGACTCATTCATGAGTTTCGTCACCTGTTATGGTAATAAGCTGATGACTAAAGACTAGCTGTAGTGAGCCCTGCGACACGAGCAGAGCGCAGACAGGAGCAGAGCGCAGACAGGAGCAGACATTGGAAGAGCATAGACAGGAGCTGAGCATAGATAGGAGCAGAGCATAGAGCACAAACAAGGCCAGAGCGCAGACAGGAGCAGAGCACAGACAGGAGCAGAGCACAGACAGGAGCAGAGCGCAGACAGTGAGTGTGGAGTGGAGTCTTTTACCTGGTTTACAGCCCTGAGCTTTAGAGACAGTGTTGGCTGCAGGCACAGGACTGGTGCCTGTGAGGCTTCTCCGCTCCTCAGCCTGGGCCTGCGCTGCAGCAGCTGGAACCAAAACACAGCAAGAAAATTACAATCACACCAAAGACCAGTACAGCAACTCTTGCTACATTTTTATTTTAAATTCTATTTTATTTGCTCCCCAGGCTGATCTAACGGATTTCAAAGTACAGAACAATCCAGCTATTGATCCATGTGCACGCCCTACTCAGAGCAGCCTGGAGCCAGTACGCCATACATTGTACTCTGTCACAAGCTCAGTGAAACAGGCTGTTGTAAAACACCTTCAGGAGCAGCACTGTGAGCTTCCAGGAACAGGGCTCATGTGAACTACTCTTTGGGCTACAGAAAGAAATTTACAATAAAAAAACAGTCATTCCCTCTAAAATAGGTCAGAGAAAGCAGAGAGAGCATCATGGTACTGCCTTGTAGCCTCTGGGATCCACACTGCTCCTTTCTGTATTTTCTGATCAAGGCCCTTACAGTCTCAGGCCAAACAGATGGAAAGTGATCATCTCTGATTGGCTACTTGGCCAGTCAATCACACCCATTTGAACTTTGGGCATGGACTCTAACTATGCATCTTCGCATGCAGTCTTGGTTGGCCAGACAAATTGCATTTTGTTGAAGTTATTTCAAGGCAAGACTAAACTAACCAGGCAAACAACATATGAAATGTAATGTGTGTACCCAGTATGACAAACCAGCTGACAATTACCAGAGTATAAACACATTTTCATTCAAATCTCAGCGAACACTTTATTCAATGTTGAGAATGCATGAAAAGAACTCAAACCTCAGGAGCTCCATGTAAAAATAAGAGAGGTTTGGAGTGAAAGATGCAGGAAGGAACAAGGAGGATGTGATGAAGCATTATGAAGCTTAGAGTCAGCCGGATCTCTTCCTTGTTTTCCACTGTGTCAGACAGATCACACTGAGCTCAGAGTCATCCAGGTGGACATTCTGATTATTAAAGTCTTCAGAGTCGTCTTCACCCAATAAAACCTTTACTCATTTTACAACAAAGCAACAGATAACATTTTTCTGGAAAAAACTTTTTGGCCTAACAACAATAACACGGAGTTCCATATTTTTAATTCCAATCGTATCATAGCAACCAAAAAGCCAATCCGGAAAGAGGCTCTTGAAGGTAATGCCCCTTCTTGCTTAGCAACACTGTCACTCAAACCTGTTGCTAACACTAGCGGGAGCAACCTCAGGGAAAGCCTCATTGGTCTGTTATTAATGTTCATATCTTGATTTACACTCAAAATAGCAAAATAAAAACACCAGAATCATGCAGCGCAGATTTATAGAAGTATTTTAAGACCAAAATGACGAGTCTGACAGCAGCAGTTTGGGAGACAGGGACCACCGTTTTTCAATAGAAAGTGAATTAGAACCAAAATTGGTGTAGCTGGACGCTCACCCATGCTCAGTTCTTATTTGGAACGTGGTGGCTAGCAGGTTAGCTACGTCCATTTATATATACAGTCTATGGCACATGTGTCAAACTCAAGGCCCGGGGGCCAAATACGGCCCTCCACATCATTTTATGTGGTGACAGGGTAAATTAAAAGGTATGATGTCTCAAAATCTCAATTTATCAGGAGAAACACAGTTACACAGCCATATTTTTACATCTAGGAAAATGCATATGCAATATTTGAAACCTGAATAAGTAATAAATACAGAAATAGTTAATTAACAAGTTATAAAATTTGTTTGATTAATTTTACATCTGGCCCTTTGAGAGCAGCCATTTTGCTGATGTGGCCCTCGATGAAAATGTGTTTGACGTCCCTGGTCTATGGTGTGATCCAACAGTAAAAACAACAACATTAAGTGCTGTGACCTCAGACTATGGCATTGTGGGTAATCCTGAAAGCTAAGTGATCTAATGAGGAGGAGAGCAGATCATGTATCCCCATTGCCCGTGCTCTGCTTGTGGTCAAAAACCTTTGTCTCACATTACCCTCTCTCCTCCGTCTCTGCACATCCAAATGCACAAGTCATAAATGAGTAATCACAGAACTGCTGCTCTGTGATGCACATCTTAAGGCCCGTCGTAACAAACTTTACCACTACAGAATAAATGTGAAAATATCATATCGGAGACCATTTTATATCAACCTTATGCGACTGATGTCATCACCATTCCCTGGGGTGTGATGCTAACTGGAGGTTTTGCTCTGTCTGACGGTCTATTACTCAAGTTTGACTTTAATCTGAGCCTTGTTTTAACAAACACACATCTGACCAGAAAGAGCTGAACTACAAAAGGTGAGATGATTTGTAATTGTAAACAAGCCTCTCACACATAAAATTACAGTCACAAGGTAGCTAGCATTAGCCAACAGTTTTTCAGTTAACCGCTCTACTCTTTTAGTTGAACATCAAACACCTCAACAGGAGCATGGACACCCACACTGATCACAGACTCCAAACATGTGTTGTTTAAATTCATTTTGTATTTTTTCTTGAGTTTTCAGACAATCTTAAAACTTTTTTATAACGTTTGCTAATGCGCATTGTCTCCATGGTAACTGCTGCACATTCCACCATAGGCAGTAAAAGACACATCCAGTCTGATAAATATTTAGTGATTTCATTTTTATCAGCTCTTTCTGCAGCATTTTTATCATTATAAACTAAATACTAGTGTTGTCACAATTAGGCTTGAGACGGTACTGAAATATGGTGTCATGACAACGATTATATCACAATAATTATTTAAGTTGCTGGCAGTTTAAAAATATTATGGATGTGAATAATTATAATTGTAATTATAATTAACAGGGTTCATATTTAAACTGTTATAGTACTGTACAACAATGTTCTAGAAGAGATCAACATGGAGAAGTTGCTTTATTCTGCAGATTCTGGTGATGTAATGCCAATTATATTTATTGCCGATTATAACGATATCCCATGAACGATTATAGTCTACCCTCTTTATCACAATAATCCCTAGTCACAATACTAAAATTTCAGATGGTTTTGATACTAAGGAAGTCACTCAATACTCGATACCACAATATCACGATGACTAAAAGTGCTGTTTTTTTAAGTAATAGAATGTAATTTTCATATACAACATATTAGTACTTTTTATCTTTGCATGAGGTCTTTTATTTGCCCTAAAGCTCAAAATCATAGTAAAATAATGTCCTGATTTTTTCAATAGCAAATGAATCTCCAGTAATAAGATACTCATTCTAGTTTCAATATTAGATTTAGTATATGCAAAACAACATTCACAATTAGAGATCAACCGATATGTTTTTTCTTTTTTTACCCAATATTTTAGGTTTTGATCATTTTCTCCATAAATATATGATCTGAAATTAATACTCACATAAATATATACTATAATTGCTACCTACTGCTTTGGATAATTGAACTATAATAAGGAAAAATAATCTCAATAGAAATAATTTTTTGCCATCAGAACCCTGTTTTGCCACTGACTGATAATGGAGCAGTTTAATCTCAATTTGAGAAAGGCATCATCGCAGTAGTGTGTTAAAATAAAGCTTTATGCCACAATCTGTCAGCCCAAACCAAATATCGGCCTATGCAGGTATGATGATACGCAAAAAAAGGAGTATATCAGCAGTTCATCTATATTTATTATCTATATTATTAATATTTCATGCCAAAAAGTGCAGTGTATACCCAATTTATTGAACAATACAGTAATTACCAGAACAGGCCTAGACTTTTCTCATATTAAATATCAATGAGATGCAGTAAATGAGCAGGAGTTTGTGTGACAGCTCCATTAGCAGTACTCAAGCACTTACAGACAGGACTGTGCTGATGGAGCTGGCTGAATGAGTCATGTTTGTAGGAGACTGTATGGGGCAGGTGTGCTGTGGTCATAGACATGCAAAGAGCCCTCACACATCACTTCATCACTATGGAGATCCTCGTCACACACAAATCAAGCTCCCTCCTCCCCACAAGCTACTATAAGAAAGAACAACCATGTTTGTACAATGCAACCTACAAGAAATAGATTTTCTTTCCATTAGTGAAAAAATTATGCTCCCCAGGAATTAAATAAACTCTTAGATAGAGCTGAAACAAGTGAACTAATTAATCGCAACTGATCAATAATTGAAATGATCGTCCTATTTTAAGATATATATGATTTCTGAAAGTTCTTATCGAATAAAATCAAATTGAAAACCATGATAAATGAAAGTGATTCTTGACTAGACCCAAGAACTCACTGCATTACAACAAAAATCTGCATTTTAACAATATTCACTTGATCTGCCTGATGTGTATTAAATATTAATGGCCTATAGGATGTTGTGATGTCATATGAAACCCAGCAATACCTTTTAATATCGCACAACATCATTGCTTTAATACTTGAATATTAAAGACTATGCTCATTTTTTAAATTTTGCATAACTCAAAATAACAATGTTTATGCATTGACAACCATCTGCCATCTCATTGTCCAACACACCTATTGCCAATACAATAGAATACGTCAATCCTCTTTCAAATTAGATGGGACATTCTCTTTGGACTCAAATTTATCTTTGCCCTGAATCTGTATGGTGCACACTGCAGTCACTGAACAGGAAGTGCTAAATAACAAGGGTAAGAGGTCATTTACCACCCAAGCCAATTTCAACAAACTTACCAATCGCACACAATCAACAGTCAATGCAAAGATTAGATTCATCTGTTTTAAGCTCTATCATATTTACTGTATTTCATTTGCACACGTTCCACACAAGGCTTCTATGGGATTACTTAGTGGTAGCGTGCAAAGGTAAGCCTTAGCTATTTGAAGTAAGTTAAAGATGACACAGGCTTTCTCCTTGATCTAATAGGCCCAACTTCACGCCTTTAAAACGATTTCATGTTTAACTAATACCCAGCATTTTAGAGTAAATGAAGATATAAAGTACGAACTCAAATACTGTGATGCCAGTCTGAACTTGAAACAAATGATTCTATTTTGCAATTCAAATGTGAGCATGTGCACGGACTACTGGATTTCATCACTAAAGAATAAAGCATGTAGTTCAGGGCATAGCACAGTGTGTAGAATTAAGGCAGGTCCATTTCCTCTTTCGGTTAAATTCAACCAACTCTGAAATATTTCTCATGCTTTTGATTCAGCAGCCTCTACAGCTGACCAGGGCGGCCTTGCAGAGTGACTTTCTGCAGACTCCTCCATTGTATGAGCTTGCACAAATTCTTGTGGAAATGTCTATGTACAAATCCAATCTTTTTCTATTATACTCAAAGCTTCACTCTCACCCAAAGAATCTGCAGGATTGTCTGAGGGAAACTTGCAAAATCTGAAAAACTGAAGTCAAAAGCACATCCCCAACTTAGACTGAACAGAGACATTTTTGTAGAACCACAAGTATGGGTGGATGAGAATTCCAGTTCAAAATCTGAAAAAGTTAGGAACAGGACGAGACGAGACAAGACGAGCACTGTCAGATATATATTATTGCCAGAAGTAAACCAAGCAGTCGGTGTAGTGATGATTCAAACTCATTTGTATTTCCAGAGGAGCATGTAGAGAAACGATAACATGTATGTGTGTGTGTGTGTGTGTGTGTGTATATACACACACATAAAAAATCCGACTTGTCTTAAGACAAAAACGTAGTGTTAAAGTAGTTCCACACTAAATATGCATGTTACTTCAAGGTATGTAAAGATGTGCGTTTCCTCGTCACTATACCACAACAAAACTATGTCCTGTCACAGGCCTGTCTCTCCAGCATTATCTTAAATTCAGGTCAGACATTGTTGTGATGTTCCCTCTCTGGGCAGTGAAGGGGGTTTGCCATACGTCAACATAAGCAACTGCACAGATATAATGTTCACTGATCAAATCACAGAGTTAAACAGTGACATTTACACATGGACTATCACTTTAGAGACTGCTCTCTTTAAAATGTGTCACAAGGCAAGTTTAAACTTGATTATGCATGATCATCGTGAATAAACCTAGTAACTAAGTAACTAAGTAGAAACAGTTTCTGCTAAATGCACAGTGTGATAAACACTGAGCAGATCAGCATCTACAAAACAATAAAAGATGCCCTGGCCTGAACAAAATACAGTCAAATGGGAGTCATTCATTCACTTTGGGCTCACGTACATTTATGGGAAACGCCTATCGCCATCACAAAGCAGATATTATACAAAGGCTGGGCTGATGGATGAAATGGTCTGGCTGTTGAGACATTATTGTCTCATTTGGACACAGGGACAGAGTCATAAAGTGATGCGCACTGAGCTAACGTTAGTCTCACGAGTCTCTTTATGAGAACCGGCTCTTTCACAAAGTTACAACTTTATCTAAGATGAACAAACTTCAAACCGACGAGAAGTTAAATAATGACAGAATAGCACATGTAGGTGCATGAATAAATAACTTTTGGTCTTTTTAAGTTCAGCCTTATAGACTCGGTCTGGTGCTACTTGCTAACCGCCTTTATGAGGAGCCGGTTTAGCCGCGCGCTGAGGGGCAAATGTAGCACGAACATGTCACGATAATAAGACAAATAGAAGCATAAAACATTAAACATTATCATCAGCTTTAAACTCACCCATCTGGGCTCGTAAGCCTTTAAGAGTTGTAGCGCCATCCGCCATTTCTGTGAAGTTTTCCTTTCCTGTTTTTTCTGACCCAGGGGCGCGTAAAGCGGCGCAGCCGGTGGACGCGGACACCACAGGGACGTGGACCAAAGAGGACAAAGACACGACAGAGGTCTCCCTCTGCTCCACAGAGCTCACAGGACAGAGGTCTCACTCTGCTCACACAGGACAGAGGTCTCACTCTGCTCACACAGGACAGAGGTCTCACTCTGCTCACACAGGACAGAGGTCTCACTCTGCTCACACAGGACAGAGGTCTCACTCTGCTCACACAGGACAGAGGTCTCACTCTGCTCCACAGAGGCGCTCACAGATGGAAATAATGTGGAAATAGCATTTAAACAACCGCATAATAAATCAATGGAATACAACTTATATACACTATAATGAATAGCCAATAGCTTCACAGTAGGTTTTGTATCAATTAAATTAGCTTTTGAAGTGACATAATGTTGTTGTCTATTTAAAATGTTTTATAGGCTGTTGGTTATAAAATTGCCACACGCAGAAAAGGCTTTATTATGAGCTTGTTTGGAATAGTGGCTTGACACAAATAGCCTAATCTGATGTGTCAAATATGTCAAGCACTCCCTCTAGTGTTGACTCAGTGCCTAAAAGTCAAAAGTGATGCAAATCTATGGCGACCACCCAAGGATCTCTAAAAAAATCAAAATCAAAAACAAAACTAAAACTAAAGTTATAGATAAAAAGGGACACTTTGTTGAATGTGGTGAGACAAGGAGGGACGGACATGGGACATTTAAGCTCAAATATAGGTCATTTTATCAATCTTAATGCACAGAGAGATTGAAAGTGAAACAGAAACGCATTACAACCCTGAATGCCTCAAACTGTTTTGATTTCTTTACATATATTTAAATACATTACCATGTATAAATCGCACTAATCACACTCTGTAATTCATGTGGCATCAGTGAAAAGGTGGGGCATTCTCCAAGTGCAGCAAGTGGCAGGGGCCTAAATGGCTGTGGCAAAGACAGACAGGTAGTCACCCTATGCAAATTCTAAAGCAAAATCATTATCAAATGAAAAGTAGTACTTATGTAGATCTTTATAATTTTATATAGTGAACTTCCAAGCAGGATAATGTTATTCCAATCACTAGTTGTTCAAAATTCAAAGAACACTTCAACAAACTTTGTTTATAAAGTAACGCAGTTTATGTGAAATGAAAAAGAGTTTGTAATAATCTTACCAGTTTGAATACTTCAGAACCAATAGTGTCCAAAGTACCTCAAGGAAAGTGTCTTTTTGCAGCGTCTTCATTTGAGAGACTATAACACCAATTTGCAAGCTCCTACTTTTACTGTTGCATTGAACACTACATCCTCTGTTCTGGTCTCTCTCACATGCTTTAGCCAAAGGGCTCCTGATCTGTCTTACATGGTAAACAGGAAGTGCACGAAGGTAGATCATTTGAAAAATCTTGGATATTGAATTGTCATATAACAAGGAGGTAGCCCATGATTGACCCAAATTACGAGAAAA